>NW_022900921.1:8075952-8109213 GCF_012274545.1 Fukomys damarensis | reverse complement strand
CAACATACAAAATAGTTTCTTTGGTGTGAAAAACTATAATAGTACACAGGATCCTAATGAGATAATTAATAATGTGAAATAGGAAGTAAAGGGCTAAAGGTGTAGGGAAAGTGGGAAGGGTGGGGGAAAGGTAATGAGGGAGAGGAAAAAAATATGAGAAACTGAAAAAATGGAAATAAAGTGTTTGTAAATGGGGAGGGGAGGGGGGGTGAAGGGAGGGCAGGGACAAGGGGAAAAAATGAGAATCCAGACCTATTATGTAAAGGTACAGAATCCCAATGATGAATGCAACTGTATTGTATACCTAGATTGTACCAATAAACTCAATAAAAAGAGAAAAAAAATGGCTTCAGGTCAATTTAATGGGCTGCAAAACTCTAAAAGAGAGCTGGTTCACTTGATCCTAAAATGACTTAAAAGACATGCAGCAGGCTCTGAACTTTTGCACCTTCCTCCTCCTTTCATTTTTCAACAGTTTTCTGTCTCAGTTTGCAGCAGAAATTGCTGTAAGTCCCTTAGGAGCTGCTCTCCTTTTCTTCCACAGTAATAGAAATTGTAGCTGGGAATGTGACTGCTCAACATAAAGACATCATTTCCCGGACAGTCCTGCAGCTCCACGTGGCCCTGCTAAATTCTGTCCCGTGAGAGGTGAGGGGAGGCGTTGCGTTGCATGGCAGGGCCCGTGAAGAGCTATCTAGTGTGCACCTGGGTGGCCTGTTCTCCTCCCTTCCACTACTGTGCAGCCCAAAATGCAAATCTGCATTTGTAGAGCAGGGTGTGGGGCAGGCTCCTTATCTCTCTAGGTCTCCCTTCTTTGTAAAACACTGATCAAAATAACGTCTGTATAAAAATGCTGAGGAATCTACAAAAGAGTTTTTAGAGTAGTGACTTGACAAGCATTCCTGACAAGACATTAAAAGATAAAAAAATATTTACAATAGTGTCAAGAGTATTAGATACTTAATGGATAAATATAACAAAACTATATAAAATCTATGCCCTGAAAATTGCTGCAGAATGCAGAGCTCTGGCGAAATGCAGCCATTCTCTGTGAATGGGTCCGAAGGCCGGGTGGTGTCAGTCCTCTAAAAAAATTCCTCTAGAAAATGACATGCAAGTGACCGGGAAAACAGAGGAATAAGGCAGGTGTAGTGGCACCCACCTGGAGTCCCAGTGCTCTGGAAGGCTGAGGCAGGAGGACTGTAAGCTCAAGTTCAGCCTATGCAACACAAGGACTTAGTGAGGTCCTTCCTCAAAACAAAATAAAATATTTAAAGGGCGTGAGATGTAGCCGACTGTTAAGGTGCTGGATTTAACCCCAGCACGCAAAACAAAGTTGGGGGACTCACACGTCCTAATTTCAAGGCTTGCTCTAGGCCAGGGATGGGAAACCTGTTAGTGCTGTCAATGCTACAAAGAGCCCACTGCCCCTGCTGCCGCACCCGTGCCATCGGTTTGCCAACAGTGGCAGAGAACGTGTGGTCCTCAAGGAAGGACTGACAAGTGATGAGCGAGCAGAATCAGGTCCAGGAATGTGGTCCATTCTACCATTGATGTTAGACAAAGGCACTGAGGAAACTTAATAGGTAAAAGAGAGTCTCTTCAACCAATGGTGCTGGGATAATTACGTATCTATACGTCAACAAAACAAAACTTTCAATCTTTATCCCACACTATGTAGGAAATAACTTAGAATGGATCATGGATATAAAGGTAAGAGGCAAAGCTAAAACTCTATACATGCAAGTGTGTGGAAAATTGGAATTCCTCACAACTAAAAGGTTCTGGCTTCAAAGAGCCAGCCACGGAATGCAAGGATGTATTTGTGAGACAAATATTTGATGAAGGACTTGCACTCGGAATGCATGAAGAGCTCTTATGAGTCAGCGTCAGGGAAATGCAAATCAAGAGCACCTTGAAGGATTCTACACCTACCCGGGTGGCTATTTCTCAAATGGAAAATAACAAGGGCTGGGGAGGAAATGAGTGCACACCCTGAAATCCTCATACACTGAAGGCGCGGGGACGGCAAAATGGCGCCGCTGCTGAGTTAAACTGCGGGGTTTCTCAAAAGGTTAAACAGAACCTCCACATGGTTCAGCAATTCTACACCTAGATACGTATTTTAAAAAACTGAAAGCAGGGATTCAGACATTGTATACTAATGTTCTTGTCAGTGTTATTCACAGCAGCCGAAAGCAGAAACAACTCAAAGGAAAATATAAACAAGATACATCACATACATACAACGGACTATTATTCAGCCATACAGGGATGGAGTTTTGATATAAAGTAGCGGACTTTGAAAACAGTACGCTCAGTGAAATAACACAATAGGACACATAAGCAAGAGTCCTCGTGTAGGTAGGATCAGGAATAAGCGAAGTCAGAAACAGAAAACAGAACAGAGGTGACCATAAAGGAGAGTAGAAAGGGGGCTTCTTATTTGAAGGGAGTTTTTAATATTAGGAATTATTTTTTTAGAAAGGCAAAATGGGGGTTGCAGATAGTGGTAATGGCTACACAGCACTGCGGAAGTATTTAATGCCAGAAGTTGTAGACTTAGAAATAGTAAAAATCATACCTATTATGATATATATTTTCTCTCTTTTACAAGAGAAAAATTATACTTCAATTCTAAAAGAGCGAATCCTTCCAGTTTTCACCCCTTCCACAGTCTAGTGTGTTTCTGGTGCTTCACAATACACCTACCTGAACATATTAAAGGCTCTTTGAAGTCCCACATAAAAGAAAGCCCTCTAACTGTGTTTAATCTAGCGCTAACAAGCTGATCTGATTGTGAGCTCCCCCCAACCTACTGCCACCAGTAGGGAACGATCAGCATCCCAGGGGACTCATGGTCCTCGTTTTGCTGCTACTAATTAGAGGGTTATGAGAAAGGACACAACACGTTATCTCCCCTCGACAATGCGCAATCCACTGCTTGTTGCCGCTGTTGCTTTTGAGCATGTAGCTTTGACTCAACTACCCAGACATTTCTCCTAACCTGGAAGGCAGGAAATAAAACCCATGATGATACGGCACTTGGTAAAGGAAGCATAGGTCAATTTCTGCGGCACATGGCACCTCACCCAGCCATTCGTCCACTACCTACTTATCCAGTACACGCTTACTGCGAAAGCACCCCTGGCCAGGTGCTTCGGGGGACACCATAGAACACAATGGCTTCTATCTGTGACACAGGCCAGATTTGAGATCGTTTCATTTTAAAATTGCTACTAGCACCTGGGCGCAAGTACCATGAATTCCTCTCTCACAGAAAAATGGCCCTGGGAACCATGTGCAGAGGGGCGTAGGGCTGGGTGTTAAAGGATGAAATATTCTTTTATTGTCTTCAATTCACAAAGAGCGTACACCATCCTATGAAGCAGGTGTCTTACAACACTGGTAAATGGATCACTTCACATCTTCCAAGGGGTTTCTCATATGGAATTTTCTCCAGAAACCTTGGCTGGCCTTGAGATACCATGTATTAGAAGTTCTTGTATTACAGGAAATCTAGGAGACTTTCTCACAAAGAATGTCGCTCACAGGTTGGAAGCGTCCCCAGTGTTTCCCTCCCTGTACACACGGCTCTGCGATGGCCCTGTTCAGCCCTTCCCGTGGAGACTGCAGTCTGGTCTCTCACCTTTGGAAGTAAGACTGGCTTCAGGACTTACTTTGGCCAAAGGAACGAGGCAGATGGGCAGGGTGCCAGCTTCAAGCCTAACCTTTACAGACCTGCGCTCTCCTGCCTTTTTCTTCTGTTTTTCTGCTTCTTGTTTAAGAATAAGCCCAGCCTGGTATGCTAGAAAGACGTCAGAGGCAAGTGGATGACAGGACAGGTGGAAAAGGACTGAGACCAGCCTGGACCTCGACAGACAGCTGAACTCCACAGACATGAAAGGGCCAGCGACACAGCAGCCTCCAAGCCACTCACGGCTGACCAGAGGTGCAGGAGGGAGGACGGCCCAGGCGAGCGGAACCACCAGCTGGCCTGGACTGAGACCGGGAGCAAGAAAACGTGGTTGCTTGAAGTTACTGAGCTTTGCAGTAGGCCTTTTTTATCCTTTTTAAACAAAGCATGGTTTGTCAAGAAAGAACAATAAAATAACCTTAGAATTCAGTTCAGCTCTGTTTACATCCAAAGGTGCCTAAGTAGAGACAGAACTGTCTGAATCCTGTCCCACACCTCAGTTTTTCAAAGATCCAGATCTCACCTGTTTTCTGAGGCTCAGTTCAGAAACCACATCCATAGTGCACCTTAATTCTATGTCCTTCTGTTTAAAAAATAACCTTCCCTCCCACTGCAACCTCTGTACTTTTCTCTCCTGGGCATTCGTATGTGAGATCTTACATTACAGGTGTTTGCATACGTGTTCTTCCCTCCCCCTGGACAAGAAACCACTGCCTGTGAATGACCTGGGATGAAGAAGCCCTGTGCAGTTCCCAATTCACTGAGAATGAAACCATGCATGATAGGCAAACTCGGAGAAGGGCTTCCGATGGCCTTCATCCTTTTACTGCCCCCTCCCTCTGGAGTGTGCGTGGAATCAGGAGGACGAAGGGTGATCGCTCCTGCAGTTATCGAATGTTATAGGGCAGGAACAGACTGTCCAGATCAACTTAACCTAATCACACACAAAAAGCCCAGTGCTTTCCCATCTGGCCGTGTAACGGGGAGTAAACAGAATTCAAGAGTAGAGCAGAATTTGATGTGGCATCACAGAATTAAGGTTCATTAAGGACGTGGCACTGTGGCTTTGTAGATCAAGGGAGCCGTGTGTGGGCAGCCTTGAGGAGATGGAACAGCCCAGGCTGAAAATCACTAAGGATCTCAATCACACAACCAGAAGGGCCGAGTTCTGCCAACCTATGGGAAAAGCCTACAATTCGGTTCTTCTCCAGAGCATGAAGAGAAGGTCCCAAGTTGGCTGATACCGATTTTGACCTCCTAAGACCCCAAGCAGAGAAGCCAGCTGAGTCCGCTTCTCAACTCATGACTGTATAAAAGTCTGAGCTAAAACATGTATGTGGTTTTAAGCCATAAAACGTGTACTAACTTGCTACACGCTAATAGAAGACGAATACTCCTCTCAGCAGTAAGGCAGATGATATTTTCCAAAGCTAGGGGCAATGCTGTCTTCCTTTCCACATGCCAGTCAAGAGTCAAGAGTGGGCATCTCTGTCCACTCATGAGTTCGGCAGCTAAGCCTGTTGTCAGGAGGTGGGGCCTGGCCAGAAAAGGCCAGGGAGTGTGGCCTGGAAGGAGACCTCTCTCTCCCTGGCGCACCCTTCCGAGTCTCCTGGCCACCACAATGTGAGCAGTTTTCCTGTGCCAGGCCTTCCATCATGCTCTTTCTGCTTAGGAGCCAGCAAACCGCAGAACGGAACCTCTGAAATGGAGCTAAACAAACCTCTCCTCCTCTAAGTTGGGGGTTGTTGGGTATTGTGTCCCGGCGATGAGAAAGTCACACAGACTGTGAGGTGTGAGACAATACAGAAAGAAGGCAGATCTATACAGGACACATCCATGTTGCCACGGGGCAGGAAACCACCACCAGCCAACTGTTACCTAGTGAGAGCCGTAGGAGTGAATGCTCATTTTTTAAAAATAGAAGTTCAACATTTCAGATTTCCAGGGACTATTTTCTTGACTCGTAACACATTATGTTGGATAAATAAACATGTCTCTAGGAGATTCAAGCTGAGTGAACACCTCTGACTTACAGGAAAAAATACGAGGTCTGGAGAGGTTACAGTCTTCACCAAGAGTACACAAGAAAAGGCAGCAAGGCCATCGTCAGTGTCCCAGGAATTCGATAGTGGGGACAACGACAATGACAAACAACATTTATCGAGCTCCTACTGTGGGCAAGGCCCACGACCAGACACTCAGATGTATAATCAACCTCATTTGATCTTTGTAAGAGTCTTAGGAAGCAGGAACTAATATTTCCCCTTTTTACAGACTGCAGAAGCTAAATAACTGGTCCTGGTGATGGTGTAAGTAGGCAGCACACTTGTGTTCATAAGCACCTTTTTGCCAGGTGAATGGTTTTCTACCACCGCTCTCCATTTCGTCTTCCCCTGAGTGTTCCGCCTGTCAAAGCCCCAAGTTCAGATCGAAGTTGTAAAGTCTACTTCGTAAGTTTTCACATTTTTAGCCCAGGAGAAGCAATCCAAGGGCGACCTGTTTCCTGCCCACCAGTTTCTGAGCAACACAGCCTGCGCAGGCTGCTGACTCCCCCCAGGACCGGTGGCGGGGGCATCTGCAGCTCTGTAAGTCCTGCCAGGTACCTCAGGCTCCAAGGCCTTAGCTTTTTTTTTTTTTTTTTGATAAATAGAAGGCATAGAATTGAACAGGCAAAAAAGGACCCAAAAAACATCATTTAAACCCATTATTTTCAAACTATGTTCGGTGGATCCCTTGGACCTACTGCAACCAGGAGTTGGAGGGCAGTCCCAGCACAATGGCCTCTGATTTCTTCTTTGTTACACATTAATTAGGCTTTCAAGGAAGATTATGTGAAAATTGTTTCACTGCTTAAAAAAAACATGCTTGGAAACCAATGAGCTAATCCAACCCCTTCATTGCATTTTTGAAAGCCAAACCCTATAATTTGATTTGCACTTGCAAAAATAATAATGGTAAATAGTGAAAGACTCAGTCAAAAGTGTATACAATGGAAAATAAAACCTCTCCACTCCCAAATGCTAGTCTCATGCCCTAGAGATATCCATGGGGTGGGGGGAGAGGGCACCAGGGATTGAACTCGGGTCATTGTGCTTGCGAGGCAGGTGCCAGAACCACTGAGCTAAATCCACGGCCCAAGAGATAACAATTGTTAACATTTCTGCATGCATACATGCGTGTGTATGTGCATGTGTGCATGTGTGTGTGCGCGTGTGTATCTGTATTCCTTCCAGCATTTGTAACAAGAAAACAGATTCAGAGGCTGGCTTGTCTGAGACTATTTAGTCAGGCCTCATGCTATTTACTAGACTTTTTTGCTCCTAATCTTTCTCTTTTCCTTTATAACCCGAAAAAAAAAATCTCGAAATGTTTCAGAGTGCAGACTGTCTCGCCAGCCTACACACTGCATAAGAAACCACATGCCGTGTATCTGCTGGCATCGCTCCCTGAACAGGAAGTGTCTGTGTCTTTTCCATGTGATTCTGTCTCCCGTGATCTTTGTTCCACATGGCGGAGAAAAAAACCAGAAGCAGGTTCTCGGCACTGACCCAGGTCCCAGCCAGGAGCGGGAAGCCAAGGAGGGCAGACCCCACTGTAGGCTGGGCCGATTCAGGACACTCAGGCTTGAACCAGCGTCCCTGAGGGGCAACACCCCCATGTGCTCGGCCTCGGGACTTCGCCTCCCACAGCTGGGGTGCAGGGCCAGCCTCTCCACCGCTGACCTGCCCTCGGGTCCCTGTCCATACCTCCCAAGGTACTTCCGGCCTGCTGTGCCTCAGTTATTCTCTTGGGTTCCCCATCTACAGCCGCCATTCCCACCTTCTAGATGTCTCAGATTCCCTGCAGGTGGAGCCCGTTTCATGCCTCGCAGCAAAAAGCATGGGAGAAGACAGACCACGCGAGCTGCCTTTCCTCCTACAGGCCAACATTCTCGGTCAGCCCTGTGCCAGGCTATCTCCAGTCCTTAACTTTGCCACAAGCGTGAAGGTAGTGCTATTTCTACTGCCCCTATTTTATGCAGCTGGGACAGGAAAGTAATGCTGGCCACCCTAAGGCTCAGGGGAATTTGCTCAGGTTCCTAAAGGCTGCTGAGTTGCCTATGACCACGCGGCCTTGGACTTCATATGTGTCTTCTATGAGTCCCATCAGATCCCTAAAGGAGACAGAGCCCACACAAGCAATCCCAGCAGACGACTCCCAATTTCCCGTCGCATCCAGTAGCCCAGCTCCGCCTCAAGGCTCTTGGAAGGGACTCTGAATCCCAGAGAAAGCTGTAGATCTGGGAAGAAATTAATCCCACATTACTTGTCAGCAGTGGTACAGTCTCCCTGCCGTTGCCTAGGTTACCTGACTGGAGTTTAAGCCACCACAGATCAGGTCCCTATTTACCTTGAGTAATCACAACGGCCTGCTCCCTCTGGGTGCAGGCTCAGCCTCCCCACGTCCCCAGAGTAGGCGAAGAATTTGGGGAGCACTTCTGGGTGGGGAAGCCCGTGTGCTGTGGGGAGGCAGCTCTGGAGAAAGCCCACCCAGAGCACCACAGAGCTCCTCGCAGCACCGCTGCTTCTCCTGGCATTCCCTTGCCAAGGAATTTCAGCTACCACTCAGAAGGCTGAAGAGGCTGCAGGTGAAGCATAGCTCTGTTATATTATGGGCTATTCGGAAGGGAGGCGTGAGACCTGAGAAAGCAGCTGTCTCATACGTGAAGGGCCCTGTTTCATTTCTCACGCTGTTAAAAATCACACAGGAAGGAGGCAGTGGATGGGGGACGCCTGTTCTCCTCACACTGCAGTGTTTAAGAGCGCGCTCTGTGGGCCGACCTGAACTCCAGCCCACACCCTACCTGCAGCCATGGCTGCCACTGAAGTGTGCACTTTAGTTTCCTGGAGGGGCTACAGATGACTGGACACAGATTGTGACAGACAGGCAGACGGGCAGACAGACAGGCCCACACCTCCCAAATTCCCTGAACGGGAAAGCCCGGAGAGTAGAGCTGTCTAAAGCAGCCTGGGACTCCTGTTACGCCCTTCTGAGTGACCCACCAAACCCTACACCCGGCTGCCCAGGATGGACGCAAGGGCTGCAGAGGATCAGACTGCACTGCTCCAACTCAGGGGTCTCTGCAGGGGACAGGTGAGCGGGTAGAGGCTGCAGGACGTGAAATGGACACTCTGTGGGGCGGTAATGCTCCTGGAGCTCCAGCTGTAAGCCAGACGCTGACATGGATATGGGAAGTGTCATCACACAGGGATGAAACAAATACATAGTCCTAAGAGCCGTGACCACCTGATCCCCCCGAAGCTTTGGCGAAGTCACCGGACTCTGCGGGACACCTGGCCTCCGCCAAGGTTCTAGGCGGTAGGGTTGGCACCCTCAGCTGCACTGCTTCTACCAGCTTCAGGCTCGCTCTTCCATCTTCCTTCAGAAGGGGAGGGTGTCACCAGGGGCTCACCCCTCACCTGGGTGTCGCCACAGGCTGCCGGTGGTGAAGTGCCTCCGAGCCCAGTCCCTCCTGCCCCCCAAGCCAGCCCGAGCTCCTGGCCCGCGGACACCCAGACTCTGCAGTGCTGCTGTCCTATCTGCCTCGCCAGTGCCAGGCTCTCTCTGCCAAGTGTGTACATCCACTTGCCGTCGGAGCCCGGCAGCAGCTTGGCCCGGACCAGGGAAGCCTGTCTGGCTCAGCCAGCCCGCCAAGTCTGCTGGCCCCGCTCCCGGACAGACGGCTCACCTCTCTGGCTGCAGCCCAGGCTGCTTTTAGTGTCCTGACGACACACACATGAGCAGGCACATCACAACAGGCCAGTGCTTCTAGAGTACTGCATTACAATGCCAAACGGATCGGCAGGAATGTGTGCGTGCGTATGTGTTTTAAGATGATATATTCACAAAATCCAGTAAGAGAACAAATAATGTCAGGATGTAGCATATAGTTTATGGAAAGAAACAATAATAATTAACGTTTACTGAGCTTAATAATTTTAAGACCTTTAAAATCTTTTGATGGCTTCCATTGTTCTTAAGATGAAACCAAACTTTTGCTTGTTTATTTTTGGTACCGGGGATCGAACTCAGACCCTTGTGCTTATGAGGCAGGTGGAGGAACCACTAAGCCAAATCCCTGGCCTGAAACCACACTTTTTCACAGGCTTACAGGGTTCTGCATGGCCCAGCCTATGCCAACCACTCCTGCCCATCGGTGCCAGGCTCTCTGTCATCTGACAGCTCTCGTCACTTTCTCAGGTCCCTCAAATTTACCTCATTTTCTTCTACCACAGGGCCTTTGCACAAGCTATTTCCTCCTCACACATTTGTCACATGGTTCCTACTCCACCAAAATTCACTTCATTGAATCTCAGATGCCATCTCCTCTGGGAAGTCTTTCCTGACCACTGACAATCACAGTACAGTCCTATCCTTCAGAACAAAACAAAAAAGTAGACTTTCATTTGGAGTGATTATATAATGAGGACATCTGCTCCTGAACTGTCAGCTCCAGCAGGGCAGGGCAGCAACCGTTTTGGGTCACCCTAACATGTGACTTGCAAAACTGAGCGGGGCAGCAGACTTGCACAAGTGCTCAGTAAGTATGAGCCGAACAAACCGGACAGAGGCCCAAATGGGTACATAGTAGGTGTTGGTGCCTGGAATTCCTGCTCGGTATATAAGCTTGTTTTGTCCTCAAAATGGCCCTGTACAGTAGGGTTACAGGGAGTGGCTAAGGTTTTACAAGGGCTGAATCACTGGCCCAAGGCCACAGTTACACAAAGTGGTAGAGCCGAGACTGGAACCCAGGTCTGCTTGGCTCTCATGCTTACAACTCTGCAAAACTGGAGCCCCAGCCAGCCAGAGGAAGACACCACGAACGTTGTCTCACTCCCGTTGTTGCAGAGCACACACTTCCAGAGGCGTGAGCTCAGGGGGAGGGAGAGCTCTCTTCTCACACACGCTTGGCTCGGAGCCACAAAGGGATGATGGCAGCCCGGATTCCGCATGCTATTGTTCAACACAAATTTCAGTAAGTTTCCTGGGACCCCCCAAGAACCCCAGATCCTTCTCACCTTCCCTCTCCCTTCTAGGGTACTCCTGAGTAGACTTGAACTTAATATGCATGAGAAAGAAGTCTGTGCTGTCACAACACCTATAAGTCAGGCTGGATCCGTTACTGCACCTCACACTGTCGGAAGGATGCTCAGGTTTTTGTGCATTCATCTGATATTCTCTTAGCACCTTTATGAAGTTAAGTATAACCTAAATGTGCCCAGCGCTGACCTGTGCTGTCTCTTCCCCTCAGACGCAGCCATCTGCTGCTGCTCCGTAGCCCGGGCCTCCTCTTCCAAGGAGGAATGGGCTTGGACACTGAATCTTTTTAGCCAACCTCATCGGAGTCCGAGGCTCCATGCGGAGGTTGATGCTTAGCACTGTGGTGTTCCGGGGACCTCGGGATCAACTGCTGTGCGAATCCCAACATCTGGACGCAGGCCATGGGTAAACGCCTCTGGGGCAAGGTGCTGTCCCCTCGTGAAGAGCTTGGCTAAGTACTTTGGTGACGGGGTCTGCTAATTGCCTTCTTGCATGTAACACCTGACCTTTCTAAGAACTGTTCAAGCTGCAAACCTGCTACTAAAGTCACCATGTTATTAGTAATTATTTGCCTCTGTGCAAAAATGTTAATTTCATGCTTTGTAAACACATCTCTTGTAAAAGACCAACCTGCCTATAAAAACTGTTTTTGACATCCTCAAGATAATCTTCAGGGGAAAAGGGAAAAGGGAACATCATGTTAATCAGTTTCTACAGACGTGCTTTTCTTTTTTTTTTAAATAGCAAAAGAGAAGTACTAACTAACATCAAGGTTCATCACAAAGGGAGAGCAATACCCAAATCACTAAAGATGGATTTCTAAGAATGTTAAAATTCTTGCAGGATCATTGTACACTTTCAGCGACGTGCAAGGCATTTGGGAACCTGGGAACATCACACACCAGATGGCTCTGGGCACTTCATTCTGAGGGAGAGATGAGACATCTCCCAGGCTTGGCACACGGACCAAGACCGGAAGCCCTGGGGCCGACTCCCGGGGCGGCATGCCTTCCTGGAAGCTGTGAAAGCCAAGACAAAAGGGAGACATAAATACTTTTCTAAACAGTGAGGAGAGGGGCTCAGCCGCCCTCCTCACCAGATTTCCCAAGACGCTCTGTGTTCTGTGCCTTGCACCTCTCGCCCTGCTGGGGCCAAGAAAGCAACCAGAGCGGCTGACCGCCCAGTTCCATCCTGGAAGCAGTTTTTTTGACATCTGCTTGTGGCGCTTCTCACCCTTGCTGCCGCCCTCAACTCCTGCCGCTCACCCCAGGGAAGGGCCGTGCTCAGAGTGGGGACATCTGAGAAGCTTTGGACCCAAAGTAGCCATAGCTACCCTGCTTTGCTTTACGGAGTCAACTCACATCTCAAACCTTCACTTATAGTCCAGAATTTACATGTTTCATATAAATTTTATTCTAATAAAAACCGTCATGCAGCCAGGTGTGGCAGTGCAGGTCTGGAATCCGAACACTGTTGGGGACTGAGGCAGGGCAGGAATCATTTATTTATGTATTTATTTATTTTTTCCATTAAGTTTATTGGGACATTTAAAACAAACAATACAGTTAGATTTAACACTGGGATCTTGTACCTTTACATGATGTACCCTGATTCTTGTTTTTTCCCCATTCCCTAGCCCTCCCTTCACCCCTTCACCCTTCCCTATTTACAAAGACTTTGTTTCCATTTTTTCACATTTTTTCTTTTCCCTTATTTCCTTTCCCCTCCCCTTCCCACTTCAGGAATAGTTTAAATTTGAGCCCAGCCTGAGCAATTTAATAACCCAGCAACTTAGTGAGATCTTGTTTCAGAACAACAATAACAACAGGCTAGGGATATAGCTCAGTGCAAAGGCCCTGGATTTACTTTTCAGCATGGCAAAAACCAGAAACACGGGTTTTTTTTTTTCTCTTCTCCAGTCTGAGTAAACCTGGGGCTTTGAGGAGGTGCGCCTTGTTTAAGCCCCACTGAACTGCAGCATTAGCACAAAGTGCTAAGCCTAAAGTAGACCGAAAGGCCAGGCAATAAGCTGTGGTCTGCAGGGAAAGGAGACACGAATCACATTCTGGGCCAGTGCTCCAGTTGAAAGGATAAGCTGGGTGAACACTTTTCATGAAAGAGAGCCCTTTATGCCTTAACTTTAAGATTAAGTGGAAAAAGGAGAAAACACAAAGGAAAAAAAAATTAAAAATTAACATTAAAATCCCTAAAACAAAGAACACCTGAGAAACTTCATGAATACCAAACCAGCGCTCCAAATCATTTTCAAAAATATTCTAGAAAAAGACAATGAAGATCACACCTCCATGAGGTCCAACAGAGCAAATCCAATAGAATTTAAAGGGCGAGGGAGAAAAATAAAAAAGAACCAACAACAGTATAATAACATGACAATGATAAGTCAATACATATCAGTTATAACCACCAATGCCAGTGGCCTCAATTCACCAATCAAAAGAAACAGACAGGCAGAATGGACTAAGAAGCAAAATCCAACAATATTCTGTATATAGAAAACACACCTTGAAAAAGAGACTCACAGACTGAAAGTAAAAGGATGGAAAACAGTTCTCCATGCAACAGGAACCCGGAAAAAAAGAAGGGGTAGCTATCTTATTTGCAGACAAAGTAAATTTCAAACCAAAATGAATTAAAATAGTCAAAGAAGGTCAATACATTCTTGTAAAGGGAACAATCCAAGAGGAAGAGATGACAACCATAAATATATATGTACCACACACTAATGCCCCCAACTATTCAAAACAAATATTAAGGGACATGCAACACCAGATAAACACTAATACAATCATAGTGGAGGGGACCTCAATACTCCATTGTCACAAAGAGAAAGATCATCTAGACTAAAAATCAACAAGAAAATACGAGAACTGAACCAAGCTTTTGAACAAATGGACTAGGTGCCTACAGAGTGTTCCACCCCACAAAATCAGAATATACATTCTTTTCGGCTGCACACAGATCATTCTCCAAAACAGACCACATACTGGCTCACAGAACATGTTTAAGTAAATGCAAAGGAAATGAAGTTATCCCATGTATATTATCAGACCATAGTGCAATTAAACTGGAGATCAATAGCATAAGAAACCATAAGAACTTCACAAACAAATGGAAATTGAATAACACTCTTCTGAACAACCAGTGGGTCAAAGAAAACATTAAAGGAGAAATTAGACAGCTTTTATAATTTAATGACAATGCCAGTACAACATACAGAAATCTATGGGATACAATGAAAGCACTTTTATGTGGGAAATTCATAGCAGTGAATGCCTGTACTAGGAAAACACAGTGAGCTCACATAAACAACCTAATGCTGAATCTTAAGCTACTAGAAAAAGAAGGGCAAGACAAACCCAAAGCTCATACAAGGGAGGAAATTATAAAGATCAGAGCAGAAATCAATGCAGTGGAGACTAAGAGAATGATAAAAAAAAAAATCAATGAATCGAAGAGTTGCTTTTTCAAAAGAATAAATAAAATTGATAAACCCCAGCCAATCTTACCAAAAAAAGGAAAGAAAAGGCTCAAAGTCATGCAATTAGGCATGAAAATGGTGAAGATCCAGGAGAAATCCAGAGGATCATCCATATCTATGTTGAGAACCTGCACTCCATTAAGAAAGAAAACACAGAAGAATTGGACAGATTCCTACATAGATATGACTTACCAAAGTTGAAGGAAGAAGCTATAAAAATTCAAAACACACCAATTACAATCAGTGAAATTGAAAATCTAATTAAAAATTTACCAACAAAGAAAAGCCCAGGCAGGTCCAGATGCTTTTACTGATGAATGCTACAAGACATTTAGAGAAGAACTATTGCCACTACTCTTAAACTTTTCAATGAAATTGAAAGGGAAGTGATACCTCCAAATTCATCTCTGGAAGCAAGTGTTACTTTGATTCCAAAACCAGGGAAAGACCCAACCAAAAAAGAGAACAATAGGCCAATCTCCCTAACGAACATAGATGTAAAAATCCTGAATAAGATACTGGTAAACAGAATATAGAGGGTCACCAAGAAGATCATACACCCTGACCAACTCGGATTTACCCCAGTGATGCACAAATCAATAAATGTAACACACTATATTAACAGAGCCAAGGACCAAAACCACATGATCATCTCAATAGATTCAGAAAAAGCATTCCACAAAATTCAGCAGCCATTCATGATAAAACCCTGCAGAAAACTGGACTAGGTGGTCATTATCTTAATTTGATAAAGGTTACCTATGAAAAACCAAGAGCCAACATCATACTAAATAGTCAAAAACTGAAAACTTTCAAGCCCAAATCAGGAACAAGACAAGGAAGTTCACTGTCAAACATTAGCCACAGCAATTAGACAAGAGAAAGAAATAAAAACAATGAAGACCGGAAAGGAGGAAGTTAACCTGTCATTATTTGCTGACGATATGATACTCTACATAGAAGAACCCCCAAAAAACTCCACCGAAAGACTTCTAGATTTAATTAACACATTCAGTAGAGTAGCTAGATACAAGACAAACACTCAAAAATCAATAGCCTTCTTGTACACAAATAACAGACTCACTAAGAGTTAAATTAGGGGAACAATCCCTTTTACAATAGCATCCAAAAAAATGAAATATCTAGGAATCAATCTCACAAAGGAAACAAAAGACCTCTACATTGAGAACTGCAACATTTCAAAAAAAAGAGACTAAAGAGGATATAAGAAATGGAAAGACATCCCTTGTTCCAGGGTAGGAAGAATCACTGCAGTGAAAATGGCATACTTCCAGAACTGCTATACAGATTCCATGCAATCCCCATTGAAATCCCAACAGTATATTTCATAAAACTAGAGAAAACAATCTGAAAATTCATTTGAAGTCAGAAGAGACCTAGAATAGCAAAAGCAATTCGAGGCAACAGAGACATGGCAGGGGTATCACAATCCCTAACTGGAAACTATACTACAAAGCCACTGCGATAACAACAGCATGGTACTGGCAAAGAAACAGACCCAAGGATCACTGGAATAAATTAGAAGATGCAGAAACAACCCCTGACATACTCAGCTACCTCATCTTTAACAAAGGAGCCTACATCTAAAGAGATAGACTCTTTAGTAAATGGTGTTGGAAAAACTGCATTTCAACTTGTCAAAGAGTAAAACTAGACCCATATCTTTCACCAGGCACTAAACTAAAATACAACTGGATTAAAGATATAAATATTAAAACAGAAACACTAAACTTGCTGGAAGATAAGTCAGGTAGAACTTTTGAAGATACTGGCATAGGAAAAGACTTTATGAACAAATCCTCAGTAGCACAGGAACTAGCAGAAAGAATCAACAACTGGGATCTCATCTTTAAAAAAAAGCTTCTACACTGTCAGAGAAATCATAAGCAGAGCTAAGAGACAACTCACAATGTGGGAAAAAATTTTTACCAGCTGTTCCTCAGACAAAGGTCTACTATCTAAGAATATATAAAGAACTTAAAAAAATCAGACCTCCCTAAACACAAAGACCCAATTCAAAAGTGGGCATCTGAAATGAACAGACATTTCTCAGACAAAGAAGTAAAAGCAGCAAAAACGCATATGAAAAAATGTTCAACATCACTGGTCATTCAAGAGATGCAGATGAAAACAACACTAAGATTCTACTTCACCCCACAAAGAATGGCTGCTATCAAGAAATCCAACAATAACAAATGCTGGCGGAGTTGTGGAGATAGGAATCCTTTTTCATTGTTGGTGGGAGTGCAGACTGGCGCATCCACTATGGAAATCAGTATGGAGACACCTCAAACAACTAGGATTAGAGGTCCCATTTGACCCAGCCATCCCTCTGCTGAGTATCTTCCCAAAAGAACTGAAAGAATCATACCACAGTGATATATGCACACCTATGCTTTTAGTGGCACCATTTGTAAGAGCTAAAATTTGGAAACAGTCCAGTTGCCCACCAAATGGAGACTGGATAAAGATGTGGTTTTTTTTTTATAAAATGGAATACTACTTAGCCATAAAGAATGAGAAACTAGAGAGATTTATAGCTAAGTTGATGCACACTGAGGCAATAGTCTTAGGTGAAATTAATAAGTCACATGTGTAAATACAAAATAGTTTCTCTGGTGTGAAAAACTAAAAGTGTACATAAGGATCATTGATACTGTGTATCAAGAAGAAAAGGTCTAAAGAGGTATAGGGAGTGAGAGAGGTAGGGGAAAGGTACAAAGGGAAAAGAAAAAATATGTGAAACAGAAAAATATGGAAACAATGTCTTTGTAAACAGAGAAGGGTGGAGGGGCTGAGGGGAGGGCAGGGGAATGGGGAAAAGTAAGAACCTGACAAGTCATGTATGGATACAAGATCCCAATGAAGAAGAAACTGCATTGTATACCTAAAATGTACCAATATACTTAATAAAGATTTTTAAAAAGCACACACAGATCTCGCTGTAACTCATAACCTCATATGAAAACTGAAACTAATTCAGCAAAATAAAAAAATTAATGGAAAAAACCTTCCACAATCCCACCATCCGTGGGTCACCACTGATGGCAATAGTTCCATGGGTGGCTTTTTTGGCTGACTTCCGTGCATGTGTCTGAAATCTGAAGACCTACTTGGAGGCCTGGAACCAGTTTTCCTCACCTATCAAACATCAAGAGAAAAGTCCTGTCAATGAAAATTATTTGCAATTATTTTCAGAGGGCATTATAGCACATTGCTGGATAAATACTTCTAGTTTTCTGCTATTAAACCCCTTTTCCCATTTTACATATATTTTACTGCAATAAAAAAAAAAAAAAGAACATCCTCTGTGTAGGACATTCACCATTATGAGCAACCCCTCAGGCAGGACTCCCAGAAAGAAAATTCCTGATTCCTTTTTTAAAAGTTCCGGTGGCATGTTAAAAAATGTCTTTCTTGATGGAAGTAGAGGAAGGTGGGCAACTTTTTTTAAAAAAGAGAGAAATTGAAAAATGTCTCAACAGAAAAACACTAGGTGACTCTAAAGTGACAAACTGGCGATTTTCAAACTTAAGGCCATCTGGGAGCTGGGCAAGGGACTCCAGAAGCCCCAATCCCACTTGCCTGCACCCAGGGGCAGTGCTTCATCCTTTCGCCATGCGTCCCTGACACTGCAATGACCTCTGAGGAGAGCTGCAGTAAACCAGAACATATGCGGCTGTCTTTTCTAAAAGGAGGCTGTTCACTCTTCTCCTAGGAGGGTAATAACTTGCGAAACGTGCACAAACCACTGCTGCTAGGATATAAACAGCATGAAATTATCCAAACTCGGAGCCATTAAAGATGCACATTGTGAATTTAGAATCAAAACACTCTATAAATTCAGACCAAATCTGCACACTGAAAAATCAGCCCGCCTGTAAAAGCAGTTATTGGTGTAAAGGCTGCCGCTGGTGCTCTCGCCTGTACCCTCTGGCTGGGCATGGGGACGAACGGAGTGGGTTTCTCTTCTGGAAGCCCTTGCTGTCCCTGGAAGGAAGAAGAAGCTATGAGGTCCCTTTCACATCTGACCCCACTGTTGGTTTCACCATTTGTTCTGGAAGAGATCTGGCCAGATTCTCCCCAACGAATCTGAAGTCTGCCTGACACCGTGCTGGGTTTCTCCTTGTTTGGGGCATCAGGACAGGAAACTACAGACTTGACCAGTTCCACCAGGCTCCCTACAGGCTTCCCAAAACATAAATACTGCAACAAGGGGGAAACAGGCAAGGGTTAGAAAACTCACCGAGAAAGCTTTCTCTCCAGAAATTGCATTTGCTGGCTGTTTTAGCACTTCCCTGTGAGGTCGGGAAAGAGCATCCGCCTGCTGCTGTCCTCCATGGTCTGGAGGTGGGCCGGGAAGGGAACCAGGCACACTGTCCCACTGGCCATTAGTTCCAGCCCACAGGAGGTCAGCAAGAAGCTCCCTCTTTCACAGGCAGCACAAGGAGCCCCAGTGCTGGGCTGTGGGTTTTGGGCTCCCCCAGAGACAGCCATGGGGGTCTGCACTGCTCAGCAATGGAATCGGTTTCATCAGAGGAAGGCTGACACAGAGCTCCTTTGGCCTTGTCTTAGACACAGATGGGATGCTTGCGACACACAGCCAAAAGCCCTTTGGCTTCTCTCTGTCCCTTGGTATCCCCAAAATTCCACCTCTTTGCCTTTTGGAAGTATTATGCACCAGCCTACTGTTTTGAATAATCTCAAAAGAAAGGTTGTGAGAATAGTAAAAAGAATGCCGCTGGGCCCTTCGCCTAGATTCACTCATGGTTACTATCTCAGCACACGCGCCCTGCATTTTTCACCGAATCCTGGGAAGGTATGTCAGAGTCACTGTGACACTTGGCCACAGAGTCCTTCAGCATGCCCTTCTCACACAAAAACACGTCCTCCTCACATTCACAATTCCATCAGAGTACCGACGTGAATTATTATCTGACAAACGTTTATATTCAAATTTCTCCACTGATCCCCACGTTACTTTACATTTATTTCTTAACATACAATTCACAACAGAAAATGCAACCTTCTAAAGTGTGTGCTTCAGTGGTTTTTATATTCTCACAGAGTTGGGCAAACATCATTACTTAACGCAAGACTATTTTCATCATCCTCAGAAGAAGCCCTGGATCTGTCACCGATGCTATGATGGGAGTATTTGTGTTCCCCTAGAATCCCTACGTTGACATCCTCACCCTAAGGTAACAGTATTACGAGTGGGGGCCTTTGAGAGGCGAATGAAGTCAGGAGAGCTTGAATTGGTGTCTTCATAAAAGGCACTCTGGAGGGAGCCCTTCCCTTCACCAGGGGAGGACAGGGCAACAAGGTACTGTCAATCTATGAACCAAAAAGTGGTCCTCATTGGATGGCGAATCTGCTGCAACCTTGATCTGAGACTTCCCAGACCCCAGAAATGTGAGAAATACATATAATTTAAGCCACTTGGTTTATAGCATTTTGTAACAGCAGCCCAAATAATTCACTAGACAGTCACTCCCCTTTTCCCCCACTCTCAGCCCTGAAACACCACTTGTGCATTTTCTGTCCCTACGGACCTGCCCATTCTGAACATGTCACATAATGGGGTGGTGCCATAGGCGGCCTTCTGTATCTGGCTCCTTTCACTGAGTATAATGCTTTCAAGGTGCATCCATCGGCACTGCAGTCCGCTTATAGCTGAATCATGGCCCCTACTGTGAACAGACCACAGGCTGTCTGACCATCCACAAACTGCCAGACGTCTGGGGCATCTCTCCCTTTTAGCTGCTATGGAAAGCATGTCCAAGCATTTGTGTGGCCGGCGCTTCTGTTTCTCTTGGGTCTGTGGCTGGGCAGGAGCTGATGGTCGTACAGCGGCTCCGTGGCTGACTTCCGAGGAGCTGGCTCTCTGTCTTTCCGAATGGCTGCACAGCTTTACAGGTCCACCTCCACCTCCACCTCCACCTCCACCACCACCACCACCACCGTCCGAGGGCTCCAGTTTCTCACACCCTCACCAGCACTCGGTATAGTCTGTCTCCAGACTGCTTTTATAGTGATTTCCTCCCAAACCAAGATGCAGAAAGATTTTGCATCCTTTGTTTGCCTTCATCTGGATGACTTCACCAGCCCTCTTTTGCCTTTCCTAATGATAACACTAAAGGAGGATGATACTTCAGGGGAGGAAGCGGTAGACTGATTTTCACAGTACTGGTAATTAAACCCAAGGCCTTTACACTGAGCCGCAGCTCCAGCCCTTCCGTTTTTCTCTATTGAGACAGGGTCCCAGGTTGCCAGATTGGGCTTGAACTTGTGATCCTCCTGTCTCAGTCTCCCAAACTGCTGGGACTCTAGGCTTGTGCCACTGTGCCTAGCTACATTCTGGTGTGATCTTTTGTCTACTGTGCTGACAACGTAGAGGCGCTAGGGTGCAGCTCCAGGGAGGGAAGCTGGAGCCCAGCTCAGGGTCATGCGAGAGGCTCTGTGGCTTTTCGCTGAGAAATGCTCCTCAGCAACTTCAGCCTCTCGTCTGCCTAAGAGGGGGCTCAGGGGAAGGACAACAGGGGAAGCTGGGGTGAAGGGGAAATGCCTGGGGCTCTGGGGAAGGGGGTGCAGCCTTAAAGAGGCCCTCAGTGATGCCTGCCTGTGGGGCTGCTGTCTTCAGTCCTGGAGGTGAATGGGGTCACCCAACTGCACCGGGTGCAGCCCTGGTGAACGCCCACAGCCCAACTCACTGGAGGGCCTGGACAGACCTCTCACTGCAGGCTGGGGCTAATGAATGCACCACAGATCTCTGAGAGCGAAGGGAACACTGCGCTGAGGACAGAATCAGGGGGCGGAAACCTAGTCCTGGCTGAGCTGGATTCCCGGTGTGACACCAGGAAAGTAAAGCAACCTCTCCGGGCCCCTCCTAACGGAGAATGTGGAGGGAGAGCAGTACATGTGGGGTTTCTTTAAACGTCAGCAGGACTCTCACATTCCAGGCAGGAGCCTACCAGTTAATGTCACCAGACAGCTCAGATGTGTTCCTCATCACAGGAAAACCATGGCAAGGACTAAATACAACTAAGGCCTCACAAAACTGCCAGTAAGTCACACGCACCATCGCCTCACATCCATGGACCCCCTCTCTCCCAGCTCGTCTTCCTGCCTCATCCCACCTGTCCCCAAGTAGGGCAGCTGTGTCACTGAATTACCACTCCTGTTGTATACAGAAAGGCTCAAAGGTCTGAGGTTGGATCATCATTCATTCATTCATTCATTCATGTTCTGAGAGTCTTACTGTGTAGTCCAAGCTGTCCTTGAAGTCTTGTCTGTCCTCCTGCTCAGCCTCCTGAGTGCTAGGTTTACACATCTATACCACCACACCTGGTTTTTCTGTTTATTTGTTTGTTTTGTTGTTGTTTTGACACAGGGTCTAACTTTATAGCTCAGGCTGGCCTCACACTTGCAGGCGATCCTCCTGCCACTGCCTCCCAGAGTGGGCTGGGATCGCAGGCATGAGCCACCACGCCCAGCTCACGCCGGGTTTTAATTCATTCATTTCTGAACAATAATCACGAAGCATCCACCAAGTGCCAGGGCACAACACGGAGCGAAGTAATGGGAACCTCTGTGAGTTTCAGCTGGACTCAGAAGACGATTACTGGGCAGCAGCAACAAATATAAGCAGCACTTCCCTCAGGAGATTCCAAGGGATGCATGTAGGGACCCCAGCTGCACAGGAGGTATGGCCGGGGACCTCTTGCCCTCCATCCCATGAAGGCAGTGGGAACAGAACTCTTGCCTGGGGGAAGATGGTCACTGGAACAAATTATTCCTGATTGGTGAACAGAGTGTGGGGCCAAATGCTGTCCACTGTCCAGGGGCCTCTACCCCTAAGGGACAGGAAGTCTGAGCGAGACTCTTGCATGGGATGAGGCCTGGGGTAGCCTCCCCGAGCTCGCCTGCAGTGTGTGGCCTACTGGCTGGCACGGAGACCAGGACCCTCCCCTTCTGGGCCTCTGCTTCTATACCTATAAAGGTGAAAAGGTGGAAGTAATGCTTGTTTTTAAACCCAACTTAATGAGCAGCCATCGAAACTTCCTTTTTCTGCTGAAAACTAGAGAAGACATGAGTTAATGAGCTTCAATGTTGTCTCGTAAAATTCAGTTAACAGTGTCAGAGCCAGGAGTGATGATGCATACTTGCAATCCCAGCTACTCTGGAGGCTGAGGCAGGAGGATCACAAACTCAAGGCCAGCCTGGGCAATTTAGCAAGATCCTGTCTCAGAAAAAAAATTTTTTAATTAATTAAAAGAGCAAGGGGTATACAGTGCAGAGCCCCTTGGGCTCAATCCCCAGGATGAGGGGCAAAAAAAGTGTCAGAAACCTCTGCTGACCTCTGAAGCCAAATTCTTCCAGGCCGAGTGGCTGCATGCACCAGTGTAATACCCCCCCCACACACACACCTAATCTGACGCTCTTGGCAGATGTTAATAAGGCCATTCCATTACTCATTCCTGAAAGAGAGTAAGGGCATGCTGGTGCCCACACTTCCTGTGGAGGCTGGTTCATAAAGCAGTATTTATACATGCTCTTTAACCTGTAAGATCTATTACCAGTTAATTAAATTGTAACCGCTTTATACATTCGCTTCTGGTTGTGATCAGCATCTAAATTTACAGATCCACAACGCTGCAGTGACTCGCGCAAAGGAGCTAAATAATACTCACTTAAGAGAACATTAAATTGTGCAGAGCCATCAGGAGCAGTCAATAAAGGCTTCATGTTAAACAGAATTTAAAGGGATAGTATTTGCTGTTTTACTCCCCTGAGAAACATAACGCTTTAAAAAGTTATTTGCCACTCTTGAATTCTCTGTGGCTAGTATAGTTTTGGCAATTGTTCTGGTCTGTTTAAAATGAATGATTGTAAAACTTCGTTAGAAGTACTTGCATCAAAGGCGGGTGGGGGGCATCCTGGATTCCGCCAGTGTGACAAAGGGAAAGAGACAGGAGACTAATTAAGGAACAAAGGCTCAGCCAGGAACCATTTCAGAGGCATAATCTCTGCCAGGCGGGCGAAGACGGCTGCCTCCCTCCATGCTCCTGGGCCTAATCCTCCCTCCTCAGCACGAGGCACTCCGGCAGTGTCTGGAATACCAATATGATCACAGATGGAAGGACGGGGCGGGAGCCTCCACGAGTGGGCGAGAGCATCAAAGCCACCAGGGGGAGCCTTTATCTGGGGGAAGGCGTGGCTGGCTGGGACTGCCTGTCTTTTATTCTGCCAAAGCACAGGGTCCTCTCCCCATTACCCTCAGAGAAATGTTTCAGGAACCCCTGTGGATGCCTGAACGGCAGCAGGTACAAAAACCCAATGCTACATTTTTTCCTACACGTACACAACTTAAGTGAATGTTAACTCAGAAGTCAGGCACGGTGAGAGATTAACGACAATAGTTAATAATAAGATTGAATAAGTATAAAACATACTATAATACAAATTATTTAAAACGTACAAACTGTATACTTGTAGTACTTTCCATTTCATATTTTTGGAATGCAGTTCGTCGTGGGTAACTAAAGCACAGAAAATGAAACCCGGGCTGAGGGATGGTTCTCAGAGGGAAAACAACAGCTTAACCCAGACAGCAGGGCCAGGTTGGTGCCCGCACCGGGTAATAAACAGACAAAAGATCCTCACTATACCTTCCCCCCAAAGGCCAATGTTGTTGTTTGTTTTTGTTCACGTTTCTCCATGGGTCTAGATGATAAAGCCCTCTCTGTTCTGAAAGAACAGCTGCAGGATTAAGAGGCACAGGTGGTGTTTCAGATCTCAGGGACAGGTAATCAGAAGGCACTAAATAAATGCTGGCTGATGAGTACCTGGTATCCTGCGTGTTGTTGCTTTAGAAAAACCGTTCTATTTCAGTTTAGAAGAAAACCATCCAGCTGAACCTGCTGAGCTCAAAGGCTCACGGCATGGGTAAGAATTATATCAATTTAAGAGCCAAATCCACAGCCAAGAGCTGGGCTTTCAAACAGCATTCAGAGGCTTGGGGGCTCGGCCTGAGGCAGGAGCAGGAAGGGTCTATGTACACTGCTGCACCCCGGCCTCTGCGCACTTCAAGCAACGGCTCACTCCCACTTAGCTTCTCCACTAGACCTTCACGGAGAACAGCTTGGACACAAACTTCCTCCTAGTGGACACTCAAACAGTCCCCACATCTTGCTTGTGGGGGAGAAAAGTTAACTTTCCGAGGGAGAGTCTGGCACATGCCACTTCGGCAGGAGATCAAAGTCACGTCGCAGTAACAAGGATACCGGCCCTGGGCCCCGACCTAGGCCTGCTGAGGAGGGCACTGTGGATTCTCGCGGAGTCCGTCAAAAGTATCAGTTCTACGAAACTACTGGCCATTCTATTCAGAGGGGTCACAGCCGTGGCAAAGAAAGAAAAGGCTGAGGAAACTGCACAGCATGGAGGAGACAGGGAAGTGTGACAACTCGAGGTAAAGCAGAATCCTGGGTTGGACGCCCGACTAGAGAAAATCCCATGCATTGGAAAAACTGCCAGGATTCCGACCAGGTCTGGATATAAGTTAATATCTCACTGCAGTGTTAATTTCATGGTCCAGAGGCAACAGACTGTGGCCATGTCAGAAGTTAACGTTAAGGGAAGATGGGCGACAGGTACAAAAGATTAGTTTTGCAACTTTTTCTTTTTGTAAGTTATTCCAAAATAAAAGTAACAAAAATTTCTGTACTAAATAAAGTTCAACAAGTCACTGTCCCTGAGAAATAAAATTGTGCTTTTGCTTGGACTGACTCTCAAACATGAGGAGGCAGGCTTTCCTGGGGCCAATGGCAATTCAACCTCACCATCAAAGCTGTGAGTTTGGAAGGGTCCTGAGTAGCCAGGCCACGATGCTCGGCCCCTGCCTAGAGGAAAAACCCAAGACAAGGTGAGGAAAAGGATCGCTCATGGTGAGGGGCAAGCAGACCGCTCTGCCCTGGTGCCGAGAGAGAGCACAGAAACCGCCCCCTCCGTAAGTGCCAAGAGGAAGGGGCTGGAATCAATGACCAGGCTGGCTGCTGTTCCTTTTATACAGGGATCAGAGTTCACCAATCTCCCCTCCATGCGAGAGTCACACGGCCTAAACGCAAGGAAAGGCTGGGCTAGGAGGGGGATAGGGACAGCAGCCTGAGTTGGCTCAGGTTTCCTCTGAAAAATTCCAAAGTATTTTGCATTCCACTCCACAATAACCTCGTATTTACTTTTGTTTAAAAATTATACCTCCCCTGCAACCCAGGCCTTGAAAAGACAGGTTGCAGCCACTCTGGATCCTTGCATCTGCGGGCACACGTCCTGACTTCCAGAAGCACAGGGAAAATGGCCCGAAAAATGTTAACTGATGTTTACTATCAGCGTGTTCTGTTAATGCAAAGCAATGTTTTAAGGAAGATTTTTAAAAACAGATTTAAATCTTAAAAGCCAAAATACATCTGCAAAATCCATTCACCCAGAAAACCTTACCCGCTAATGATGTCAAGTAAATGAAGCCTTACTCATGAGGAAGCTGTTAAGACCCTAGGAAAACTATATTTGTACATATATTAGTCATGCATGGGGAAATAATACCCTTCCCTTTTCTATTATGAAAAGCGTGGGTTTGGTAAATGTTCTAGCGCACGTTATCTTTTTTCAAGAGAGTATCTGAACTGCTGAAAACAGATTACCTGTTCCTTCAAGTGCTCTTACAATCTCATACTAGATCCTTTTATTTTTCTTTGAAAGCCAGGAATCTTGTTAGGGGCGTTTTTGGTTCTTGGGCTACTTAACGAACATTGCACTATTTGCGATTTCCCAAAACTGTTGACCATGTACCCAGCCTTCCTTTCCCCTTTTCAGGAACCCACCTCTGATCCTGGGCAGCCAGCTTTCGCCTCCTGCTTGAGCATGAGGTTTGGGGGATGGCGTTGCTCCAGTTCTGAGTGGACACCTGACACTTATTTCAAAGGGAGTGGGAGCTCCCAACTCAATGAGAGGTTCAGAGCCGGCCCAGTGAGTTCTACTGGAAGGTCAGGACGGGGCTGCTTCTTCTGCTGGGACAGCCACACTGGAGGAAGAAAGCCTGCAGGCTCCCTTGATGGTGAGGGAGGGTCTTTCCAGGAGAGGCCAAAGCACCACACTGAACACAGTTAACCTACGCACCCAGCCTTGCCTCGTGGCTTGCGTCCCCTGGTCTTCAGAGTAACAAAAGCCAACATACTCTCCTTCTGGTGGAAGCTACTTTGCAATGACTTTCTATGACTCACAGCTGAAAGTCTTAAAACAAACATGTTTGGTTTTATGTTTTTTTCCAGTACTAGGGATCAACATCTTAAAAAAACCCAGAAAACATTAGGAATGCAGAGAAGAAGTAGGTTTGCTAGAGACAATGCACTGTGCTATTTTTTTTTTAAGCAAATAGCCAATGTTTAAAGGCTCAGAAAGTTCTCTGAAAGTCAAATGTCCAGCTTCTCTTGGATACAGGGTTCCAGCAGGGCACCTGTGACTCTCTAGGTGAGTGGGGCTGGGCAGGTGGGCGGCGGCGTATTCTCAGGTTCCTACCAGCTCCTCAGCCTCTCCGGCAGCCTGCCTGAAAGCCTCTAGGGACCTGCATTTGCCACTTCTGAGAAGAAAGCCATCCGGGAGCTCAGGCATCCCGCGCCAGGGTCCTCCTCACTTAACCTCCTGCTCTAAATGCAAAGTCACATGGCTACTCTGCAATCCCAGCACTCTGGGAGGCAGAGGCAGGGAGATCACAAATTTGAGCTCAGCCTGGGC
Organism: Fukomys damarensis; assembly: GCF_012274545.1. NCBI lineage: Eukaryota > Metazoa > Chordata > Mammalia > Rodentia > Bathyergidae > Fukomys > Fukomys damarensis. Next base: position 8,082,127 of record NW_022900921.1, on the reverse strand, counting down.
AACTCCGAGACACAGCAAGACCCTGTTTCAAAATAAAAAGGGCTGGGGATGTCAATCAGCACTAAGGTCCTTGGTTCAAGACCCAGGACCGCCCCCCCAGAGTTCCATAGCTACTAAGAAAGGAAGACTTTCTGAGGGTGCATGTGGAACTCTGGATATACTGATCGCACGGGAACATGCACCTTCCAAAGTGACTTTACGGTATGTGGACCATATCTGAGTAAAGCAGGGAGAAGGCAGAAGGAAAGAGGAGGAAGGTTTCTTCAGGGTAAGGCTGGATCAGGCTGCGATACCTACAGGGCCTGCCCTCAGTCACTTCCCAGTTCCCCTTCTGGAGCCCTTTCCCTTCAGCCAGCACCAGGGTGGGAAAGTAGAAGACACCAGATCTGCAGGCTGGAAACCCTGCTCTGTCATTTCCTGGCTAGGTGACCTTGTGCAAATCAATCTGACTCTTCGGGTCTCAAAGTTACTGCCATCAAATAAGAGTAATAAGCCCTGAGCTGCTCAGGCCAAGGACATTTCTGACCAAGAGTTGAGACAACACACGTGAGAACATCTTCTTAGGCTGAAAGGGTCATAGGAGGTGTGACGACCTCATGACCCCGACACATCTCTGTCCTAGGTGGCGGGCACACTGCTGGTCAGTGATAACACCTCCTTTTCAGGGCAGTAGGCAGGCAATTGTTTATCCAAGACTCCCGTCCCCTGACTTGGATATGGGTGCCAGGTTTCTGCACATCCCTAAGGGATACACCGTGGTAAGCCAGGGCCAGCCTTGTGGTCCCGTTTGCCACCTGGGGCCCGATTCAGGATAGAACCAGGAGAGGGGCTCTGTGATACGTGTTATGAAAAGAGCTCTCACTGGTTAAAAAGTGACAAAGAAAAAAAAAAAAAAAAGACTGCTGTGCTCCTGGCAGGAGCTTCTGTAGAAGTCCTAGAAGTCCCCTGGCACCTCTGAAGGAAAGGCGCAGGCACGCAAGGACGGCGGGCAGGAGAGGTGGGAAGCACCAGGCTGCTGGGGACTCTGGGGAGCTGCTCCGTCAGCCAGCGCTCAAGCCACCTGACCCCGAATTTCTTACTATTTTAATATATTAACTGCTCTTGCTATGCCAGTCATTTTGCATTGGATTTCCTGTTCCTTGCAGCCCAAAACATGCTAATTTATAAACCCAGTGAGGCGTGACAGGGCCTTAGACTATTAACATAGTGTCTCAGAAAGTCATTATCACCTGATCAGAATTACATGACATATAAATATATTTGCCTTTCTGGAGCAAGGTACTTTTCCCAAAGGGTACTAGGCCAGTTTTTACATTCCTGACGTGGGTTTTAGCCCTTTCAGAAATTCAGTATTAATAAAACTTACCCTAAGACAGGCAAAAACCCTACTGGAATTCTGGAACCAAAGGGGCTTCGTCAAACAAAACATCTCCGGCTAAATATTTCTCTGCCAACAGGAACAATTCTCCAGGGTGATGTCGATATTTATGAGCATCTAATATGTATGTGAGAGGCACTGAAGGAATTAAAGCGATGAAGAAGGAAGGCAGCAGGGCAAACAATTCTTCAATATCTCTGAATTACAGAAAGACACACAAAGCAACTGGGTAGCAAAACCATGGGAACAGCAGGTACAATCAAAGTAGGCTCCCCGTGAACCCTAAAACACAAGTGGATGCCAGAGAACATCCTCCCTGGGGCCTGTGGATCATCGGTGCCTGCAGGGGACAAAGCAGGAGAGAAAGCCGAGTGCCAACACGAATGCCAACCCGGCCCCAAGCACCTGCATCTGCTGGGAAGGCAGGGCCTGGGTGAGTGCCAGCCATCGGGAAGGACACTGCCCTTAACAAAGTGGCGGGGGGTGCTGCTCCACCAGGGAAGACCGAGACCTGCCTGAGCAGGAACAGAGGACACAGAGGGGCCAGGGCTTTTGACGGAAGCAGCAGAGAAAAGCAGAGCCCGGAAATCTAAGCAAGTGCAGCAACTCTATTTTTAATGCTATCTAAAAAGCAAACAGGAGGCTCTGGGGCCTCAGAAAAGCCTTCCTGAGTGCCGCCCTATGCCGTGAGTTCAAGGAAATGAAGCTCTCTGAGAAATGAACAACAGAAAAGTGCTGACGACATACCCCACACTAAGTGACTATTTAAAAAGAAGACAGGAAGCAGGCTGGGTGTGGTGGACCCTGCCTGTAATCCCAGATACTCGGGAGGCTGAGGCAGAAGGGTCACAAGTTCGCGGCCAGCCTGGCAACTTAGTGAGACCCTGTCTCAAAATAAAAAACTAAAAAGTGACAGGAGGCAGAATACCATCCCTACAAATGATGAAAACATGCTTGGAAGATATTCTCACAAAACAGATCAAATGGCAAACTATTACTTCAGTTAAGAGACCTTAACAAAATGCTCCAAAATATGAAACAATGTAAATTAGAATTAGACTGGGAAAAGAGGTAACATTTTCAGCAATGAATTAGAAATTAAACAAATCAGTTCACAAATGAAGACTATAAATAAACTAGAAAAATTTTAAAAAACCAAAAAACAAAAGAAAACAAAAAACCAGTAATGCCCTAAATAGTGAAAAAAAGTAAAAATACTACATCGAGAAGACTTGGGGAAAAAAACATGTAGAGACTCAAAAGAAAGTGATCAGTAGCGAAGCTACCTAACAAAGATTCAATATATAGACAGGAGGAGTTCCTGAAGAATAAAACTAAAAGAAGGTAAAAGGAAAAAAAAACGCTAAAACTATAATTTGTGGAAAACTTTTAAGAAAAACATGATGGGAAAAAACAAAACTAACAGAGCATACTGCATAACCAAAAGTATCAACAGAAGACAAACAACTCTAAGGCAAGAGCAGGTCAATTCTCTGGAAAGGGGCAGAGTGAGGAGGGAAGATGTATGGCCTGCGGCAGGGAAGGAGGATCCTTTGGGACTGTGAAAGCAAAAAAACGCAAAGGATTTAGAAAGGAAAATGAGATTACTACCAAATGTTTGAACACAAACAATACTTTACGCCAAGAGAAACTATCAAACGCATTCAAGATATTCAAGGAAAGGAAATGTGAGCCATCAATTTTACATCCAGCAAAACTGTCTAAGTCCAAAGGGCAAGACTGTTACCAGCACTTAGGAACTCGAGAAACTCTACTCCCATGACCCTTCCTAAGAAAGGGCTTCAGACAACCAAACCCGCTAGACAGACACCACCAGAGCTGGGGGCAAACTCAACACACAGGCCGGCAGAACCAAGACTGAACGGGAGTCAGAAGGGGAGAGCGCATTACAGCATGGGTACCCGCGACTGCAAACTTGAGGGGATAACAATCGGGGAGATCATATACAAAAAAGGCTTCTTTAAGCCAGGCCTGGTAGTACACACTGTAATCCCAGGGCCCCAGGAGGCTGAGGCAGGCAGACCCTGTATCAAAATTTTAAAGACTTAAAAAGGGCAAGAGCTGTAGCTCTGTGTGAAGGCCCTGAGCTCACTCCCTTGTAACACACAGAAAGAAAGAAAGAAAGAAAGAAAGAAATGCCTTATCAGGATTTCTACATTGCCATGTGTACAGAATCAGACAAAAATTAAAATCTATTTCCTGCATCCTCAAACACCCCTGTTCTTGATGTAAAGAAAGGACATACACAGGTGGAAAAGAGAAAAGAAAAAGCAGACTCTAGAGTCGTGAATTTAAATGCAACACACATTTGCCTGGTACAGTGGGGCAGGCTTCTATCCCAGCGCATGGGAGGCTGAAGCAGGAGGGTGGTGAGTTCAAGGCCTCTCTGGGGTACAGAGCGAATTCAGAGCCAACCTGGACAAATGAGAGAGCTCATGTCTCAAAGAAAACCAAACCAAAAAACAAGATGGTGGGAGGGGAGGACAGTATTTAGAAACACTTGGGGTGTTTTTCTCTACATATAAATAAAATACAAATACGAACATTTACCACCCTCTCCCCTGGGCCAGTGACAAGGCCGGTAGCATTCCCGCTGGATGGTGACCATTTAATGGACTCAGAAAGCCACCCCGACTAACACAACCACGCAGTTTAGAGAAGCAACAGGCTGCAGGTGTGAGCAGGGAAACTCCAGGGGGCTGTGCACACTGCGACCCAGCAGAGCTGGACGCTGGCTCAGGAGACAGGGCGGGGTCCCAAGGCCCCCAGTCCAACCGGGCTCACTCAGCGGATGGAGGATGGAGTGGTCGCCAGAGCCCACAGTGGGGAGACTCCCAGGTCCCCAGCAGAATGGACTCTGGTGAGCAGAGAAGGAAGCGAGGGGACCGGAAGGGACGGGATTTACACACGCGCCACCTTCCACCGAGAGGGTGCCGACATCCCCAGCTCTTCCACGAAAGGCTGGCGGACAAGGGAGCCTTCCCAGCATCACGCGCACAGCAGGGACGCAGCGCCAGCGCAGCAGCTAGGGAGGGGAGTACGGGGGGTGGGTGGAGGGGGCTTCTGGGGAGTCCGGCGAGGCTCCATCTCCCCGCCCGGGGTGGCTGCCGAGGGGCCGGGACTCCCTAGGATAATTAAACCTTCAGGTGTTCTGCATGGCTTTCTACGGCGTAGTATTTCATTTAAAAATGCAGTTAAAACATTTTCTTTCCAAGGGATGGGAAGGAGAGGAGAAAGGCTCCATATCTGTCCATATTTTGTGTCCAGAGCTATGGGATTGTGGACAGCTGTATCCCAGATACAAGGCCCAGCCCAAGCAAGGCAGGGAGCCAGAAATGAAGCAAATTCCGACAACAGCAGTGGGCCTGTTTGGCTGGCCCAAAGGCCACATGCAAAAAACAGAAGGAAATAAAACTAGGAAGTATTAGCTAAGGGCATACTGTCTCATTACACTCGGAAAAGTTATTTGTTCTTAATGTCTTGGGCAGAAGACAAAGTGTAAATATTTCTAAGCAAGTCTTGACACCTGGATTGAGCTACCCCCATGGCTATTTCTCACTCCAATTCCTTTTTTCCTAACAGAGCTCTGATTAATCCCATTTTCTATCTCACAGGTCTCTGTGTCTGTATGTGATGTCTGGAGCTCCAGCAGCTATATTGGAACAGTGACTTTACCCTGAGGAAAACATGCCGAGTATGGTGAGGCTAAAAAACTGCACAAATATGAACATCAGGTGAAGTTGCTGAGCCACAGAATTGATGAATTCCACAGACTCTCTTCTGCCCTAGTTCTTATGACGTGAGACAATAAAATCTCCATATCATTTAAATGAGTTGAGTCTTCCATTAATTATATTTGAAAGCAGCCAAAATTATGCACGGGTTTTAAGGAAAAATAATTGAAAAGCCCCCAAAGGCCCTTGGAAGGAATATAAGAAATAATGACTAAAATTCAGATAAGCAGTCCCCAAGCCCACCAGAAGACTCAGGACCAACCCCTCCCCTGCACTGCTCCCTGTTCTGCAGAAACACGAAGAGGGTCCCAACAGCCACCCTTCCACTCAGTCACACAGGCCAATGTCAAGCTCTTCGAGGAGGTGATCCCAGGAACGTGGAGGAAAATGACAAGGAAATAAAACCGAGCCCAAGAGGACTCCAGGCATACGTGCCTGATTCCCACGGGATTTCCATTTGTCCCCCGGACCGGGTCAAGGGCTGTGTTGCTCCCGTGTGGGGGCGTAGTCAGGAAAAACACTCCCTCCAGTGCACTTGAAGGCCACAGGGCCGAGAGCGAACTTTAAGGGCAAAAGGTACAGAGCTTCTGCGGCCACCAAAGGCGTTCCCCAGGCTGTCTGTGGTGCCTGTGCGCGGCGACCTGCCTGTCTCCCGCGCCTGCTGTCCCTCGGGCCAGGACTCCAGACGCCAACAACAGGGCTACGTGGGGCTCCTCCACCGCCCACCCAGGCTGACAGCCGGGCGGGGTTTGGACCCGGGCCCTGGTAGAGGCGGAAGGGCAGGGAAATGAAAGTGCGCCTCCTTGTGTGCGCGCCCTCGCTGTGGCCGGGGCGTCCCGACCTGCCTGTCTCCCGCGCCTGCTGTCCCTCGGGCCAGGACTCCAGACGCCAACAACAGGGCTACGTGGGGCTCCTCCACCGCCCACCCAGGCTGACAGCCGGGCGGGGTTTGGACCCGGGCCCTGGTAGAGGCGGAAGGGCAGGGAAATGAAAGTGCGCCTCCTTGTGTGCGCGCCCTCGCTGTGGCCGGGGCGTCCCCTCT
>NW_022900921.1:8040438-8075815 GCF_012274545.1 Fukomys damarensis | reverse complement strand
CTGGCCGCAGACGAAGCCCACGTGCTCCATGGGAACAGAGGCGGAGCGCTGGGCAGCGGGCCTCAGAGCACAGCCCCTTCAGTGGCACCAGCACCCAGGGGCTCTTAGGAACGCGAGCTCCCGGCCGCCCAGGCCCGCGTACACACGATCCTGTGTTTAACAAGTCCGCGTGCAGGGAGGGGACGGGCAGGTCCAGGGGTGCGCCGAGGCTCACCCAGGGGTCAAGCATCAGAAAGCAGCGAGCACAGAAACTCCTGCCTGGTCTGAGTCCCGGACCCCTACCTCCGGGCACCGCTGTGGGCCACCCCGGTGCGCACCTCACTGGCTGGCCCTGCCTGAGGCTAGGGCACCGTCACTCTTCCCGGGGCGCCTCCTCCCTGCTCACTGCTATGTGGTCGGCACTATAGAGCAGTGCTCACACCCACTGGGCAGGGAGAGGCAGGCAGCTCCGGAAGCTGACTGTCCGCCCTCCAGCTAGCGGGCCGCCAGGGCAAGTCTGCGGGGACACACTGGGCAGTGGGCACGTGGGGATGCGGGGACGGGGCGAGAGCACCAGGCAGCCGCTCGAGGTCCCCGCGCACCACCGGGTGCTCAGTGAACGTCAGCTGTCACTTCTGTCCTCACCCCGGCCCTCCCCACGTCTGTCCCCTCAGTGCTGTCCTCAAAGCACCCCCGAGTCTCCAAACACCCCAGGCCCCTGCAGGACCCCACCCCCCACCCCCGCTGTCCCACGGGCTGCAGGCTGGTGAGCACGCGAATCGCACAGCTCGGCTTCCAGATCGCCGGCAGCGGCTCTCTGGGGTCTTCGGCGTGCAGCTGCCCTTCCTGATCAGTGCCTTCCTTCTTCATCGTCCACACGGGCTCCTCCCATGCACACAGCCCCTGCCCCCATCGCATTACTCTTTAATCCCACACAGGTATGGAATTTTCACACCACGGGTCTGGTTCCTCTGCCGGGACCTTCGCCCGGCAAAGCGTTCATCTCACAGACAGAAGGAAGCCGGTTCCCAGGCGCAAGCGGCCGTGCCGCTTCCTGCCCTCTGGCTGCTGCAAAGCTTCTCCAGCACCTGCTCCCCGCTCCTGGGCTTGAGAGCTTCCACCCCGCGCCTTGCTGCCTGCCAGGTTACCCTCCTGGGCACTGTCCTTCGAAGGGAAAGCGGACCAAACTTGCTTATACATGGATAAACACGGAACCTGCTGGGTTCAGTACCGGCCTTGTCCGAACCAACCCTGTCTCCTGGGCTTGTAGAAACAACCTGCTGTGAGGTCCCAAAACGGCCTCCCGAAGGGGGAATCCCATCTCACTCTCCAGACAGATCGAAATGATTCTCCATACAAATGTGCTCTAGTCACCCAGGAATGGAGCAGGCCGCAGGCCGCAGGACACAGGGTTAACTCTGCACGCGGCCTGTCACAGGCGGTCATTCCGCCCCAGCAGCGGCACAGCCCTGCTCAGGAAGAGAAGAGCCTTCTCAGGCCTGTGGAGGAGGGAGCTGGCCATGAAAGCCAAGAGCCCAGAGACCCCAGTTCTGGAGGCGCTGACTGCTCGGCCCTTGACTCTCACCCATAGGACAAGGGGGACAGCCCAGAAGCTCCGGAAGCATCCATGGGTGCTCCAGTCCCTCAGGAATGCAAACGCTCGCCCACACACTGGGGGACGAGTAGATGGGGACCAGTCTAAGATCCAGTGAGCGCTGAGCCCGGCCCCTCCCGGCGCCTTACTGAAAGGCCTTCAGACAGCAGGACACCTTTCATGGGAGATCTCAGGGAGCTGAGTGACTTAACTTCTGTCAATCTCTTACTCTGCAAAGGGCACCATTTAAGGAATTAACTGCATTACCTATTTGAATCCTCACAATGACCCTCTAAGGTGCATATATCAATGTTTCTATGTTACAAACGAGAAACCTGAGTGGTTAAACAATGAACTCAAGGTCACAGTTCCTAAGTGGCAGAACACCGGCAGCCTAATTATGGACCATGAATTATTAATGATACGCAACAATGACTCCAGGAACACCTCCGTACTCCCAGCAGAGGGGCCTAAACTACAGAGCACCTGTGTGAAAACAGGAAGAGTCCAGTGAGCACAGTATTTCTCATCTGACTTACAAGAACTGCAAGGCGCTCGGAAGAGAGCAGAGCTAGAGAGCACAGGAGTCCCTGTTCTCACAGCACACAGTGACCCCATCAGCGACAGAATCACTGTACCAGGCACCCTGCCAAGGGTTTTAATTCTTATCTTACCTGTTTACCCTAAGATGGGTGTAGATACTTTTGTACATAAGGAGAGGAGGTGCAGAGAGGTGAAGCAACCAGTTTCAAAATAACATGGCTAGGAAAAGAGCAGAATACAATGAGTCCAGATCTGCCTGTTAGGGGTCTGTGTGCTTAGCAAAATGGACTTACTGACCTTTAAGGAAAACAATTCAAACTTTGAAGAATAAAAAATACAACAAAGTAGGCCACATTACAAAGCTACAGAAGACCAGGAGTGAAAACAATGGACTAGACAAGCTCAAAGCACTTTTAAAAACAGTGGCTACTCTGCTGCAAAGAGGCTGATAAAGAAAAAGAAGGACTTCTTTGATACATGGGAAACATCTGAGTCCTGGTTGAGGGTAGGAGCCAGGAGGAGTCTAGGAGGCTGGGGAGGTTGAGCCAGGATCACACTGTTGCTGAGGGGAGGGTCCTGAGTGCTTGGGCAAAATCCTACAAATGATGAGAATCACTGAGCTTTCAGGAGAGGGACAGGAGGAGGGAGGGAATTGGATTTTTTTCCCTGGTCATGGGACTTCCTCCAGGGAGGGCTAACACCCCATGGGATCACAATTATTACTAACTCTAGAGAAGTCACCTGGGCAAGTGCACCGAAGAGTATTCAATGACCGAAGGAGAAGGATCCTCCAGGGATGTAAAAGACCCAGGCTCAGCTCGATGCTCAGATCTCAGTAGTCACTCAGGAACCTGTAAAAATGTAGCTTCCTAGGGTGGCCCCCACCCCACAAGGTGCTGCCCCAGAAGGTCTAAGGTGGGACAGAGCTGCATGCGTGGCATGCACCCAGCTCCCACAGACTGTTCCCCTGAAGGGAGATTGCCCCACTGAAAGTAATAATGATTGCTATCGAAAGACTCTTTAGATTGAATGGAATAGGATCGAGGTTCCAGCAATGATTTTTCTTAATGGTGTAGCATTGTAAAACTTCCCTGAGATTCAATTTTCTAATCTAAAAAAGGAGAAGAGCTTACACTGTCCCCTTCACAGAACTGGTCAAATGAGATAGAGATTGAACATCCTTCGTGGCTCCAAAAGGCTGAGCAGTACAGCTACAGTGGTGGTGACGGTGAAACAAACAAGAAGCATTTTCACAAGCTCCAGTATGCTTCTTTTAGTCCCATTTCAACTGGATCTGACAATGTGGTTTAGAAGCTTTTGTATCCAGTTTATGGGAGGAGTTTGGTAAAGTCTGGAGAGTACTAGAGTAGTCCCAGATTGCTATAATTTGAGATTGGTGGGAAATTCTGATTGGAGCTTAGAAGACCAGAATGCTGATAGGAATGCAGACAATAAAGGCCAGGCTCACAAGGTTTCAGATGGGAACAAGGGATCTCTTGGAAACTGGACTAGAGGCCACATGTGTTTCATTTTGGTAAAAAGAAAAAATAATTGGTCTATATTTTTTTCCATATCCTAAGACTTTGTGTGAGGTGGAAATTAAAGGTGATGAAGTAACTGATCTGGTGGAGAAAATTTCAAGGCAGCTCAATATTCAGGATTTGGCATGGGTATTTTTGGCTGCCTTTAGCCAAATTTACAGTGAGAATCAGGAGCAACGGTAGAGCCAAAAGATGTGAAAAATTTAATTTCACCAGAAAGGAAGGCTTACTAAGCTGGCATCTTGTAGAGAGTGATTTTTGAAAAGATCAGACACTTTTTTCTTTCTTTCTTTTCTTTAAGCCAGTACTTTGCAGGAGGACAATAGGAAAAATGGCTTAAAATTATCTCAGGAATTGGCCAGACCCCATCCATCCCAGGCTCAAGGATGCAAAAGTGTTAAGTCTTTCATTTGAAAAGAGAACTTTTGGGCCACCTGCTAGAGAAGGTCCATGTAATGAATTGGTTCCCTGGGATTCAAAGTGCTCAGTCATGCAGGCACCTAAGGTTACTGCAGCCATGTTCTAAGGGGGCCCAGCTACTGCTCAAGCATCATAACTTGGCATTATCCACATAGTGCTGGTTTTCCAGGCATACAGCATACAAGAGATGTGGGGTCACGAAGGCTCCCTCCCAAATTTGAGAGGAAAGTGTAGGGGTTCATGCAAGGAGCTCCACAGAGGGCAGGAAATATAAACTGTAAGAAAGAGGCCAGAGGTGCAATAGAGACACAAGGAAGTTAGAGATGTCAAGAACATGGAATATCTTCCAAGAAGAGCTCCAGGCAGTAAGATGAGCCAATCCAAGGAAGGCCATATGGGCCAGGGATTTAGCTCAGTGGTTGTGTTGCCTGCCTTACAAGTACAAGGTCCCACATTTGATCTCCAGTACCAAAAAAATAAAATAAAATAAAATAAAAAGAGCTGGGGACGTCATTCAGTGGTTCAAGCCTCAGTATAAGAAAAAGGAAAAAAAATTTTTAAAAGGGCCAGGGATTTAGCTCAGTGGTTCTGCCACCTGCCTCACAAGCACAAGGTCCTGAGTTTGACTTCTGGTACCAAAAAAGAAAAAAAAAAATGCCATATAGGCTACAACCAGCAGTGCTATAGACATAAGGCCATCCAAGCCCTATGGGGCTCACTTCTCACCACAACCTAACCTGGGTGCTAGACATGGAACTACAGAATACAATGTTTGACCTAAAGCGTTTTATCTTGTTTTGGTCCAATTCTTTTCTACCTTCCCATTTTTCCCTTTTGGAATGAGAATGTCATTGTATACTGGAAGTATTTTATTTTCTTTTTAATTTTTACAGGAGCTCAGAATTAAAAGTTTGCCTTGAGTTTCAAAAAAAACTTTGGACTTGGACTTTTCATCATTTCTGGAACTGTTAAGACACTGGCAACACTCAGAGATGGAATAAATGAATTTTGCATAATGCAATGGACATGTGCTTTTTGGGGTCCAGGGTGGAATGTTATGGTTTAGATCTAAAATGTTCTAGGTGAGTGGATTATGGGAGAACTTTACTCAGTTCACAGCTGAATATGCTTTTAGGAGATACAGCCAGGTCAGAAGAGGCTGGTCATTAGGGTATGACCTGGAAAAATATAAATACTCAAATACATTCTTTTTCTTTTTTGAGACAAAGTCTCGCTATGTAGTCCAGGCTAGCCTCAAACTCACTATGAAGCCCAGGCTGGCCTCAAACTCATGCTGCTCCTCCTGCCTCAGCCTCCTAAGTGCTGGGATTACAGGCGTGCACCACATCTGGCTGGAAGGGAATATTCTTGCTCTCCACTCCTCCTTTCACTCTCTCTTCTTCAAGTCTGCCAATAACTGACCAGTTTTCTACCGTGTTGTTTTTGTCTTAAAGCCAACAAACCATGGGCTAATTCCTGAAAAACATGAACAAAAATAACTTGAAGATCTTGGGTATTTTATCCTACCTACAAGAAGCAAATAATCACCTTGAAGCAGCAAAGAGGAAAAAACTTTTTACTCAAAGACCCTTAGGCCAGTTCCAACTTTATAGCTATATACTGAGGAAGTAATTGGACAAGCATTTTATATGTATTAAGATGCTCCCTATGTGTTCTTTACAATAATGAAAAACAAAATAACCTAAAGGCCCAATAACACAGGCACAGTCAAAAGAGCTAGAATGCATCTTCCAAATAGAAATAGTACCCAATATTTTAGAGTGATGATGTACAACTCTATTTATGAACATAAAATAATTCCCATCCACTATCAAATGGAAAAAGGTTGTTAAGAAAACCTCTATAATCTATAATCTCCTGAAAGTATGTAAATTCCACATTCAGGAAAAACAAACAAACAAACAAACAGAAAACCAGATGTGAGCATCCAGCACCCTGGAAGTCTGAGGCAGAAGCATTATAAATTTGGGCCCAACCTGGCCAACTTGGGGAGACTTTGTAAAAAAAAAAGAAAAGGATGTGAGCAGACATATACAATGTACAAAGTAACTGTGGTTATTACCATCACTAGGAATTTGCTTTTTGTGTTGTACTTATTTGTATTTTACAAACTTTCTAAAATGAAATTATATCTCTTAGAGAAAAAAATTCAAAGGAATGCCTGGCTCTCACCCAATGGCCAGCATCCCTCTGCTCCGCCATGTCTCTGCACAATTCAGAGATCTCAGCCAGCCCTAGAGTCCACTCCCCCTGGAGCCTGGCAATCTGAAGAACTGCCCAACCCAACCCTTGCTCTTTGGGGATGGGCCTCCCAGGAGGGCCTCATCTAGCTGGCATGGGCACATTCTTCCCATGGGCATTTCCAAAGAGTCTCAGGGAGCTGCTGCCCCACTGCCAAACCATTGGGCGGATGCCAGCTGCCGCCCGCTGGACCACACCGTGCAGGCCACCCAGTATCTGCATCTGCGGGCCACAAAGGCCATGGTTATGAGCCCCAGAAGACAGCAGAAGTGAACAACAGGGGGCCTCTCTGAGGCTCCTCAGTGAAAATTGAAGCCCACTGGGAAAGTGAAGAAACTCTGCAGTAAAGGCACACTGGACCACCATGGTTGGTAAGTTGGTGGGACCAGAACCTCCCATAGAAACCTGGACTCACTTAGGGAGGAGGACACCTAGAACCTGCACTAGAACCTTGCAGAGTTCAGTCCTGCAGGAGGTCAGGGACCTCTCCTTGGGCCTCACAGCCAGAAATTAGCCTGAATCTCAGTGGACTACAGCTGGCTCACTGAGACTGATTAACTTAGGCCTGCACACTCCTGCCCACATTGTCTGCCAGGAGAGCAGAGTCATCCTGAAGGAGGGCTGGAGGCACCCATTTTAAAAATATATATATTTCTTTTCTCTTTTTCTCCTTCTCTCCCTTCTTGTTCTGCATTTCTCTCCCTCTTTGTTCCTGCTCCTGTCCCATTTCAAATTGTTTCCCTCTCTCTAACCTCTCGACTGTCACTATTATTATATGAAGGTGAATAAAGTTTGTTCTGTTCTTATCTCTGTTCTTTCTGTCATTTCCTCCTGTCTTTAACAGTTTCCTACAGTTTACGTTATATTCCTGTGTCCTCTGACCTCACTTCTAATTTTTTCCTCTACTTCTCTCTATCCCTCCCTCCCCAACCCCTTCTAAATCCTTATCCAGGATAAATTTGCTATATTGAAGAGTTTATTTACAACAAACATATTTTGGGCTGGCCCTCAATTTTGATCTAGCTCACGTGGGTCAAAAGTGACAGATTAATGGCTACCACAAAGTGTCATTTTCTAAGCTGTGCTTGATGCTATTGTTGATAGATTCTTTCAATTGGGCTAAGGTGTTGTGTGATTGATCTAATCAGTTGTCCTCCCTGGTATACTGAAAATTAGGTTGCCTATGAGTCATTAGAGACTCAAAGCCTAAAAAGACAGAAGATATCTCTGAGAGCTCCAGCTCCATAAGAGCTCCAAACACAAGTAATATAAAGATACTCACAATAAGCAATATTGAAGTATCAGCTCAGGAATTAAAGCAAAAAATGGCACTGACAACAAAATAACAAACGAGAAGACTCCTTAGGAAGGCACAAACCCAGACTTCCAACTCACCAAAGGCAAACTCTGGGGTAAACAAGGTGGAAAAACCTGATAATCAACCACTTGGACACCCTGAACTGATAGCACAGGAAGTAACAAAACAGATGAATGAGGCTCTAGAAAAATTCGAAACAGAAATAATTTCCCAGATAATTACAGAAATGGTAAGCAAAATGAAAGATGTAAGTAGAAACTCTAGAACAGAAACAGATTTCAAAAAAACAGATGAGCTTCAGACCATGCTGCAAGCCAAGAATGCCCAGCATAGGAAAGAAATAGAAACCATGAATGCCTGACATAGGAAACAAATAGAATCCATGGAACAGATCCAGATATCCAGGAAATTAAAACTCCACTGAAAGTAATCACAGCAGAATGAGCAAACAAGATGGTAGAACATCAGATATAGAAGACAGGATTACAGTTAGTGACCAGGAAAAGAGAGATTCTTAAAAATGTAAGGGAATGCAAGAAACTGATCCAGCAGCTGCTAGATGATGCAAAGAAGAATAACATCAGACTAACAGGAGTTCATGAAAAAGCAGGAGAAAGAACAAATGACATAAAAAACTGTTCACAGAAGTAACAGCAGAAAACTTCCCAAACAGAGGAAGTGAATTTGACATACAGGTGAGGGAGGCATATAGAACTCCAACTAGCCATGATTAAAAAAAATAAACACCTAGACACATAATAGGATCCCAGAAACCCAGGAGAACAACAAAATACTACAAGCTGCGAGAGAAAAGAAACAAATCACATGCAAAGGAAAACCCATCAGAATCAGAGCAGACTCCTCAACACAAACCCTCAAGTCAGGAAGAACTTGGAGTGAAGTATTTCAAGCCCCAAAAGAGTCTCAGTCAAAAGCTAAAGTGACCAAAATCTGAAACAGACCATCTGTCAAGTGCAGCACGGGCTCAGCATCTTGGCAAGGGGCCCCTCAGAGAAACCCCGTGGTTGCTTCTACACTGCCAAACTGCACAGAGTGCACGCCGAGATTTACTGTATTCCACATCCACAATCCCACGGATATTACCCCAAATTATAGATGAGAGGTGCTGCTATCCCTTTCCCTGGTCACGGAGCCAGGGGGTGGCCTCCAAGTGGCCTTCTGTGGAACGGCAGGTGAAATAGCTCTGCATGCTTGCTCTACCTGGTCTTGAGCTTCCGCCCTCATCCAAGGAAGCAGACACCTGTCACCATTCAGGATTCCTAAGTGCAGTGCTCAGAGCAACCCCGTGTGACATTCCCAGCCACAAAACAGAACTGTCAGTCGATGGGTGAGCATCTCTTGAGAGCTGCATATGCATCATGTGGACGCTAGGGAAGTTCACACTCTTAGCCTGGGACACAGGAACTATCAGCAATGAACCTGAAGCATCTCAACAGTTCACTGTGGATCGAAGACTATAAGGTCCACACAATGGTGTGAAGCTGACCCCACATTCAGGGCTCTAACCCACAACAAGAGGCTCACTAAATTCTGTGGGAAGTGCTACCATATACTGGATCCAACTCACACCAAGCCAAGAGCTCCCTGTACTTTTCTCGTCCTTATCAAAATTCTGGAAGGTGGGTTTTATCACCCCATTGTGTAGGTAAAGACGCTGGGGCTAGAAGTTAAGGGACTGTCCTTGTTAAGGGACTGTCCTTGTAGAATCTATGGTTGTTGGTATTTGAGGGTTATTGTTTTGGCTTTGGTCTGGCAGTCACTCAATCAGACTGCATGCTACATGGACAGAGTTGTGCCTCTTAGTGACCAGTCCTGCTCCTGATAAGTATAAGCTTGTACACGTGTGCACAGGCACACACAGGTGCACACACACAGAGGCAATACTACAAGGGAACAAGGGAAAGGGGAGCCTCTGGACTCAGATAGACCTGCCTCTTCCAAGTATCCCCATGTGTGATTCAGTCTGTTGTGACCTTCAGTTTCTTCGCCTACTGCATGGGGAGACCAAAGACCTATCTATTAGGAGGATGTGAGGAACACACCAGAGTTACAGATACCAATCTCTGAGCACAAAGTCTGGCATGCAGTAACTGTTTTTTAAAACACAGACACAGGGCCAGAAGTTCCCACTTAATGGGACACGTGGAACTCTTCCCCTAGTAAGAGCTGGCCAGCTCCTGGGGGGCAAGAGTAGGGAGCTTATGGCTGAACACCAACAGCAGTGTTCTACAAATGGCGGAGGATGGCAGAGACCTTACTGCCAAAGGCTGTGCCGAGGACAGAAGACAGGAGGAGGAAAAAGAACCTCCCTGAGCTGCAGCAGAGAGCTCCTCAGTCAGCCCCACTGTGAGATGGGGACAAAGCCGGGACTTCCCCTTTGGAGTGACAATGAAGCTAAAGGGAACCTTCTCAGAAAGCTTCTCCCCGGCTGAGGCCAGCAGAAGAGCAGAGCAGAAGCGACCACAAGGGAAAGTGAGTGCCAAAGCTGGGAAGGCAGTGGGAGGGAAGGAGGGCTCTCCAGGAACAGTCTAAGAGTCGGAATCCCAGCGATGACAGGACCAGCCTTGACATTTGGCCTCCTGGAGCCTTTGCTTCCTCCTCAGTACAAGGAGGAAAACGAGCTTCCCGCCGAGGGAGGGGCGGTCAAACGTTAGGCTTGCTGGGCTCCGGGTTTGCATCAAGACAGCAATGAATGGTGGTTACACTATGGAAGATGCACTTGGCCTGAAATAAACACCAACCTCCTCAGACAATTACAGAGCCAAGGAGGAATTCAGCTTAGTGCAACTAAAAAATAGGCAAGCAGAGACTGTTTCCTGAGGACAACTATTTGTGAGCCCAATTTTGGGCTCCGAGTGCTAATGAATCCCCCCGCAGCAGCTCCTGCGGCTCCCGAGCCAGCGCGATCCTGGGAGCCTCACAGCCATGTGTGGTGCTTAATCAGCGTTTAATAATCACAGCGATAATCCTAGTGATAACCAGGGTAACATGTGGTGGGAGAAAGGGGACAGGCAGGTGGGGAAGGATAACACTGAGCTGTTTTGTTTCCTCAAGACAAACTTGGCTTGAAGTAGAGTAATTCAATCTGCTTATTAATGTGGATTGCTAATTAATAGGACTAAAAATGCTTTCAACCCGAAAAGTGCTATGCAAATGCTTCAAAAATAGTAACATCCAGGAGTCCCGGTCAGCAGGGAAAGTTAATAAGCTCACCTTCTTTCTGTCCCTTTTTTAACAGTTAAAACTTTATGGCTGAAGGAAATGGAGGGCATTAGGGAAATTCGGTTGAAGCACAAAAACACAAAACATGAAAGCCTGGGCTGTGGCCTGCGGATCTCCCCCAATATTCCCCCGGGGTGTGTAAGGGCTGAGCTCCCTTCCAGACCTGGGAGTCCTCGGTGCAGGCTGCTCGCTGGGGCTCCACATCCCCGGTCCCCACCTGGGGCAGACGTGCAGAGGAACCAGTGACGATTCACAGAAGCAATGGAGACAAAGACTGAGCAAGAAGAAGAAGGGAGTTACTGCAGCGGAGGACTATGCCAGGGCCTTGGGCCAGCTGCTCGAGGTCCAATCCATCGGGTGTGAAGTGCTGGGGATGGACGCTGCTTCGCCTCTCTGGCCTCCTCTCCAAGCCTGTCACCACCACTGAAGTATGAGCACACACTGCACAGGACTAACAGCCTGAAAACAAGTCCGGCCGGGCTCTCCACAGCTGTCAAACAAAGAAAGCCTGAGACGAGACACTGTCACAGCCAAAGAAGGCCCAGGTGACGCCGGGACTCACTGGGACAGCGGTCTGGGAGGCTTGTGCAGAGGCAGGAGCGAGGGCACCTCACCCCACAGAGCCAGCGAGGCCAGCACCGCAGTCCGCCCGTCTCTCCTGCGCAGGCTCACAGGCCGTGCACTGCGCACCGGTGGACAGGTCGCGTCCTTTTTGTACACGGCGGGGACCCTGATTTGTAAAAGATTTTCAACTTAAATGGAAGTTCTCCTTTCTTCTGAAAACCCTCAACTTCCTGTACAGTTTGGCAGCCGGGCACTTGATGGGAATCAAGAGATGCAGTGAGCTGGAGGTGCGGTCCTCAGTGTGCCAAGACCAAAGGTTCAGAGGAAAACAGAGGCCCGCACTGGGCGACAGTGCCTTACCTGTTGCCAGTTCTGAGTGCTGCTGCCACACTTAACTCATACTTCCTGATTTAAATTGTCCAAAACTTTCTCTGCTACCGGGGATACAGAAAAATTAGTTTGGGGCCATGGAGGAAATTGTGACAAACCCAGCTTGATCTTGAGCAACCTCACGGCTGTACATGGTCTCTATGGAGAAGACAGTTTGATATTTCGTGACATGTATTTTTCCCTAGTCCTCCAGGCCATGGCCAGTCAGACAGTCCGGGCTTGGCCAGCAAAGGCCTGAGACAGAGCAGGGTGTGTGGAAGGCACGGCTTGGCCCCGCTGGTGGGCCGGCGGCCTTCCTCTGCGTGGCCTCATGCATCAGCTTCCCGGGGGATCTCACTTCCAGCTCGGTGCAGGGTACATTTTCTAAATATGACCCTGTTTCTGTTATGAGAATCAAAGTGCTCTAACCGCAAAATCATAAATACTCAAAAGTGACCGCTAATGGCAGTGGCAGTTTGCAAAATGCCAAACGGCAGCGAGAAGTGGACGCCATAAATCATATCCCAACGCCTCCATCCTCACTTAGGTGTTTTATGGGTTTTTAGGGATGAGATCTGCTTTCAAGTGGATTTACAGGGGCTCCCCGTGAATTCAGGCAGAGCTGCTAAAAATACATCCAACAGATGTTTAAAAGTGCCTATAGGTTCAAGCCTGAAGCAAGACTATTAAAAATATGTTTAATGAATAATGGCAAAAATAATGGAAAGTGGCCCAACTGGAGATGAATGCACTTATTGTGAAAAGTGTTATTATTAGTAGTATTACTGGTTTTTTTGAGACAGGGTCTCACTATGCAGTTGAGAATGACCTGGAACTCGCTATGTAGCCCAGGCTGGTCTCAAACTCACAGCGATCCTCCTGCCTCAGCCTCCTGAGTGCAGGAATTACAGGTATGTGTCACCACGCCTGGCTGAAAAGTGTTAAGAACAGTAACAATGACAACTAAGAGGTGGGGGTCAGGCACTGGACTGAGCATTTTACATGCATTATCCTCTCAATTCTTATAACAGTTCCACACAGGAGATGCTAGGAGCGTTTCTATCTTACACGTGAGAAAATTCAGGTTCCAAGAGGTTCAGGTTTCACTTGTCCAGATGACACCTCTGGACAGTAAGAGACTGGCTCTGTGAACAGCAGGGGCCTTTGCCTCACCCGGCTCATCCCCTGGTCCACGCAGACTTATGATGGAGCACACCAAAGATTCCCCAAACCTCAGTGAAGCGTCACTGTGCACGGAGAGGTGTGGGGACCACGTCAGGCAGGAACCTGGCACCAGCATAGTGAACAAAAGGACAAACTTCTAGGAAACACGAGGACCCTATTACTGTGAACCTGTGCAGCCTGGGTCTGAATGTTTTAGCCTCAGTTCCTTTATCAGTGAAATGAGGGCAATCCCACCTTCTGGCTGATAAGACAACTTGCTGACATCACATATGTGAAAAGCTCTTTGAAAACCCCAAAGCATTGTACAACTGTTATTAATGAGACTAGATAAAAAAATTTCAAGTCAACTGCTAACATCTGCTTTCTCGTCCCCTTCGTGCGGCTGAAACTGACAATGCAGAGACTGAGTAACTTCCTGAAGGCCACAACCCTGAGAAGTAACGGCACAGCCACGGCAGGAGCAGGGATGGTGAGCCTTTTAGAGCTTTCAGTGATAATAATCAGGCTGCTATGTCACACATGTTGTAGGTTCTGTTCTTAATGTCTTCATTTCTACCCTCCTGGTCCCCAAACGGGGTGGGGAGAGACGGAGATGACAGACAGAGAGAGGGACACACAGAGACGACAGACAGACAGAACAGCTGGAGTGCCCTGGGATAATCTACCCCTAAGGTCCATTTCCAGAAGTGAAGGTGCGAGTCTCTGCTCAGGACGCTGGGCAGCAGGGGAAGACTACAAAGACTGTGGCCTCAGGGGACAGTGACCTCTGGGAGGATAAGTGACCACGAGGTCGCAGCGCAGGCCCCAGCAGCGCTACCCTAGGCACAGCACCGGCAGCTGCCACTGAGCCCAGTGACCCACGGGTGAACCTGCAGGACGAGGGGACCCCTACGGACTGCGTGTTTCATTCACCCGCAGCTGGCCACAGGACAGCCTGCTGAACTCTGGAGGGACTGTGGCCCAGCACCACCGGCGGCAGGCTAACAAAGTATCTCTGACTCCTTGTCCTTCCCCGAATTTCCTTCCTTTGGGAACGGTCCCACTGTATCATAAAATTCTATGCCCTCAGGCCCTGTTTCCACTATCTTCCAACCTTTCAGTAAAACTGTAGAAGGGACAGCTTCAGTATCCTAGAGTCTCTGAGTTCAAAGGATCTCAGCTGATCCAACTTCTTCCCATTTGGCACCTAGTCGTCCTCTGAGGTGTTAATGCATTTTGCTAAAGTGTCCAGCTCCTACCCGAATGTCTCTAAGGGAACGCACTACCTATGGCAGCAGCTCATACCCTGTGTTCCTACTGTTAGACAGAGTAGTGAGCAGTAAAGTCTACGGACCCTGACCAAGACAGACTACATATACTGGGGCCCACGGCAAAATGAAAAGGCAGGCTTCCTTGTTTCACAGTTACTAAGAACTTCCGAGCTGGGCATGGTGGTGCACACTGTAATCCTAGCACTCAGGAGGCTGAAGCAGGAGGATTGAGTTTAAGGCCAGCCTGGCCTACAGAGGTGTTCAAGACCAGCCTGGATTACACTGTCTAAAAAAATAAAATTCCAGAAGGCAAGAGGAGAGCGCTAACCTAGGTATAGGGCCCTGTGCCCTGATTCTGACACCACACTCAGAGTGTTTGAGTTTCACTTACTGATCAGCACTGGTTACCTTACTGTCCTTGTGTGTAAATGAGGGAGTACTGTCCAATCCAGAAACTTGTTTCTGAGGATCAAGGACATACAGTAGGTAACACGCTCAGCACAATGCTGGGTGAACAGGAAACACTACCATTTTGGGGCCCAAGTTACATAGCAGCGATAGAGAAAAGCACAGTTGCAGTTTTCCACACCGGCCCTGCGGACATCTGCGGGCGACTCTAACAGCATTGTAGCCTTCTCTTCACCTGGAGCTAAGCACCTGCTTCCTGCCACTGCTGACAGCCACTAGGGCCGCAGTCAGGAAAACCACAGCACCGTGGCTGGATCAGGTTTTGTGGGACCTGCCGTTCACACACGGGGTGCACTGGGGGCAGGGAGAGGGCTCTTCACGGGCACCCGGAGGAAGGTGTGCACACAGCGTACCTGTGAATACCACAGGTGTGCTCCCCACCCAACTCACACCAGAGGAGAGGGGAAGTCCCCGTGCAGAGGGACGGTGGTCACACTCTGGTGAAACCACTCTTTAGGCAACGTTAAGAGAATATACAACTACGGAACATAGTCCAAGGGCCCTACCAGCGCCTTGGGAGGCGGGAATCTCAAGTTTCCCAGTAAATGCGGCACTGGTCACCACATTAGCTCAGGACGTCTGATCAGATCACGAGAAGAGTAAACCCAGCATGCAGGGAGGCGGAGGCAAGAGGATGGAAAGTTCAAGCCCAACCTGGGCAACTTAGCAAGATCCTGTCTCAAAGAAACAAAAAAGGGCCAGGGACGTAGCTCAGTACAAAGGCCCCAGGTTCAACCCCCAAGACTGAAAAGAACAAAACCGGAAGCTGCACAAGAAGCTGTTACCACAGTCTTGTGTAGTCTAAGTCTCCCGCTCCTCTTGATGTGCTTACCGCTCTCCACTGCCCCCGTTAGGCTTCCTGCGCGGCCGGCACCCTGCCCCTTCTGACCCAGCTGCTCCCCTGCCACCGCCCCAAATGCAGACCTGACCATGGCCTCTGCTGCTGAGAAACCTCCATGGCATCCCGGGACATGAGGGTAAAATCCACACTCTTCACTCTGAGCTGTGACATCTTCTCAAGGCCCTCAGCCCCCTCCGGCCCCCACCGCATGCTCAGCCCTGCCAGGGCCGAGCCCAGGCAGACAAGCCCCATGGCTGCAGGATGCTCTGCCCAGAAAAGTTCCTCATCCCATGCTCCTAGCCGGCTCACTCACCTTTCAGACGTCTGCTCAGATACCAGTTCTCCCCGGAAGCTTTCCCTGCCCCCTTGGAACAAATACAAAACAAACCCTGGCTTTGGCACCTGCCATGTGCTCCTATCCCGTGGGTCCTCTGTGTGTCCCACTAAGGCACTCCTGCCCTTTCCTGCCACTGTACTTCTGCCTTGGCAATGGTTTGTGCCTGGAGCCCAGCCACAGCATGAAAAGCAATCCACAAGCGCATGTTATTGGACAGCTGTCTCAAGATATCAAAGGCAGGGAGGGCTGGGGTGCCAGGACCCCTGGGCTGGCACTCTGAGGGGCCAGTCTCACCCTGGCGTCATTGCCAACCTGCCAGGTGACCCGACGGCCTGTGTCACACACCCCCTCTCAGAAGCCACAGCCTGGGTTCAGACACAGTTGCCAGCACAAAGCCTCTTCCCCTGCAGAGCCAGCACAGGCAGACTGCATCTTTTTTGCTGAGCTTCCTGTACACAGAAACCTTGCAGGAGCAGCCTGACTTCGGAGCCCTTCATTCATTATTCATGTATTTCCCTGTAATATCATTTCCGCTGCATCTGAAGGACAAGCCCTAGAATCGCCTTCCCAGCCGCAAGCTAACACTGCTTCAACCCAGCCACAGGAACCCGGTCTGACAGCATCAGCTACCGACAGCCAGACAAGGCTGGCACGCACACAAGTGGAGTCAAGACGTTTCTCTCATTAAAAATGCCCCTTAAACATTCCAAGCATTTTCATATTTATAATTTCCTTCAAGCATTTTTATTTTCCTAACGATCCCCTGAAGGACGAAGCTCAGGGACAATGCTCTTCAAACTTGCGAAGAGGACGCTGAGGCTTGGCAAGGCTGAGTTAACGTGTCCAAGGTCAGGGAGCGTCCGAGTGGCCGAGCGGACATGAACGCAGAGGACCCAGCCCCGCAGTCCGTGCTCTCCCTTCTCCGCCCAAGATGAGGTATTTATTTATGTGTGCGAGCACACGCGAGGCCGGTGCTCCGCCACAGTGCTGACCCACATCCCAAGCCCCTGAAGAGATTCTGAAGAATGGTTTTAATATCCAGGACAGATCTCTAAATTAATCCCCCAAGACAAAGGAATCTGAAAAATAGGAAGAAGTACATGAAAAGAACTTGAATCTGCCTCTACACCTTCTGCAGGCAACCAGGTGCTACTCCACGTTGCTGAGCTCCGGGCCCCTTCCTAGTCTCAGGCAAGACGCTCTGTGCAGCCTCATGGGTCCTGTACTTGACGATCCTCCTGCCTGGACTATGTTCCTGGCTTCATTCGGGTCACAACGTGATCATCACAAGCACTGTTGGAGCTCAGAAAGCGACACCCCACGTGTGGCACTTGGAATGACAGGAGGCTGGACAGCCTCAGAAGCTGCCTTAGGACCAAAGCCTCTCTAACCCTAACCCAGGTCCCCCTCCTGCAAGATGAGGAGGGTTCTCCCTGAGGTTCGCTCACCCGACTGAAGGAAATTCTCACAAAGAAATCCAGTTGTCTTGGGTGCCTCCGCCTAATCTCACTAAGTAGGGAAAGTGACTCAGACTTGTCACTGCACCCAGACGGATTTTCATCTCTTCTGAGCTCTGGATCACCTGAGACCGGCAGAGCCTTCCTTCTTCTACAATAAGACAGTTTTTCTTCCGAATGCATAGTGAGGACCTCACGTCCCAGAGCCTGTCGCCGCCCCCCCAGGCCGAGGACCTCTGTCCTGTGCTCCTGTGTTCTTGGGTCCATTTGTTCCCTCTAAAAATGGCTGAGCATCCACCCCCAAAACGGACCCGCTACTTTCTCTCCCCTGTGAGGCTATGTGCACTAAATAAAACGTACAGGCCCCTTTCTCCCACTAAATTGCTGTCCCATGTTTCAGCAGACTTGAATCTTCAGAAAGGAAAGATTTCCTTTGACCCAGCACTGTCTCCAGAGCCCTCCGGTTCTCTCACACAGGTCTGCTTATTTCTGTCACTGCACTCTCAACCACTGCCATATTTATCTGTTCGCTTCTGTTTGGCCCAGTTCGCCCCCCGGAATGCAGGCTTCTGGTGTTGGGCTCGGTGTTCTCACCACTCCCGGGACTGCGCCCGCACACGGCAGGGAGAAGCGCTGGGGTACTGAATAAGCCAGTCACTTCACTTGCATTCAACCACTGTCCAAGCCCGGGTATCTAATTTACATTAGCGAAGTTAGGTACAGTGGCCAAATGACCTTTCGCTAATCAAATAAAAGCAAGACAGAGGACAGCCTCCTATTTTCACAAAGGATGAAAAGCAAAGCAAGAGACTGAGAGAGGTTAAGTGGCTTATGTAGAGTTACGCAGTGCTGAGGCAAAGTCAGGGTTTGAACTCACCCTTTTGAACTCCCTTTCTATAAAAAATCTGCTTATAGTATTTTTCCTCCAGGTTCTTCACTCGGTCTTAAAGGTTCTCACAGCTCACTGTGCTGTCCGTTCCCAGCAGGTAGCGCCACCTGTGCCTGCAGCATTTCTCTGAGTTGACACACAGCGAGGGAACAGAGTTCACAGGCTTCCAGGGTGAAGCTAATCCACAGCCAGATGTATCCAGGATCCTGTACAGAAGAGCTGATGGACAAAAGGCCTGGGTTTCTAGCATTCTCGGCAAAGGCATGCACGGGAGCTTTGGAGGGACCCCCTGGATCCAGAGAACCAACCGTGGCAACGAGGCTCCTGCCAGCCGTGAGGTGGAAACACGCACAGAGCTCCAGCTGACGGTCCGAGAGTGTCCCACAGTGCCCCACTCTCCAGGAGAATGGGCCCACTCTCATCTAACACACTCGTGCACCACACCGCAGAAAGTCATCAAATCCAGACTCTGCAGCTAATAAGAAGACAAGGAAAGGATCTCCTGCTCCCTCACAATCCACACATCAGAAGAGCCAAGGCTGTTCGATTTCAAAGTCAGCTAATGTGGCTGCAGCTGTGACTCCCAAATTCAATGACATGAAAAGAT
Source organism: Fukomys damarensis (assembly GCF_012274545.1). Taxonomy (NCBI): domain Eukaryota; kingdom Metazoa; phylum Chordata; class Mammalia; order Rodentia; family Bathyergidae; genus Fukomys; species Fukomys damarensis. The sequence continues at coordinate 8,056,948 of NW_022900921.1, read as the reverse complement.
GTTCCCCCGAAAAGGGGTTCAGAAGAGACAGCGTCATGGGCTTTGTGGTCCATTCAGTAACTACAGTCAAACCGGTGAGAAGTCAGTCAGTCTGCTTGCTGCTCTTCCTGCCACTTCATAAGGTACAGACAGAGTGTTCCAAGCTGGAAAGGGCCTTCCGCGTCAGCAACCTGCCAGCTTTCCTTAAACTCCTTACTTTCTTGTTTTCTCTTTTGTTTTACCTTGGGCCAGTAACAGTCACAACTACTGGAAGGAGTCTGAGGCCAGTGGGTGGAATCCCACCAGCAGCCTCTCCCCTCCCCTGCCAAGAGTCCAGGCAGCCTGGGGCTCAGAAAGTAGTCAGCAGTGCGTTCTAGAAGCTGCAGGCGCTGCCTGCCTGGGTGTCCTAGGCCATGTTCTGAAACATGCACAGAAAATGCATCAAACAAGCTCAACCTCCAGTATCTACCAAATGCCCCCTTCCCTCCCGGGCTGGTCTGGTCTCCAGGGGCAGCAAGAAGAGCAACGTGGATCAGGTCCTGCCCCTGAGCCGCAAGCTGCGAGCAGCAGCAGACAGGAAGCTGGCAGAGCCCACATCCTGCTAGCCCTGCCCTGCTTCCCCAGAGACCCGGCTAGGACTCGGGAATCTGGGCAGACCCATGCCAGAGAGGTTCACGTGCTGGAGCAGAAACGTAGGCCCACTTGCCAGTTATGTCTCAGCAAGTGGAGGATGCAGATCTGGGGCCCCAGAAGTCCGGCCATGAGCGAACAGGCAGGCAGGCTTCTCTCACTGGAGCCCTGCGCTATGGGCCCTTGAGTCGTCCATGTGTGTCCATTAGGGTTTCCATGGCCCCTAACTAATAAACTCCGGGAGTGAGGAGAACAACAGTTTTATCTTAACCATGTCGTCCTCAAACAACTGAGTAAACTCCTGGGCACAATGATGAAGTGAACTCAGGTGAGAGCGGAAACCAGGCAGGCACTGCAGCTCAAGGTCCCACTGGGGCTGCCTTCGAGACTCTCAAGCTGTGTGTGCGGGCTGAGTCTTTAGACCCCAGGCAGTTCATTGGTAGTGAGGGTGCACCCCTCATAAAGATGAGGGGCCAGTTGCTTGAATTTGGAAATTCCAGTAACAGAAACACTGCCTCCTCCACTGGACTGAGGGCTCCTTGAGACTGATATCAGTGTTTCGTACACCAACTGTACCTTCCAATGTGCCTGGCATGGAGACTGGCACGGAAGGCGGGCCCCAAGGATGGCTGCTAACTTTAGCTCTGTTATCACCCATTTCTGTCCCCAGTGTATTTGGGCAGAGGCTACCATTCAACCATAAATTCATTCATTCTTTTATTTTTGTTGTTGTTGCTATAGAACACTCTCTACATATCAGGCACTGTGCCAGAAAATGGAAACAGTAGCGAGAGTAAGATTGTTCCAGGCCCCATACCATGGAACTCACATTCTTAGCAGAAGAGACACATTTTAAATCCAACAGTCAGGCAAATCATGACACTGTTGTAGCTGTGATAAATAATCTAAAGGAGAGGCAGAGAATAGCTTGAGACTACACAGTAAGGGACTGATTCTAGATGTGGTACGGTGTGGGAATTTTAATTACACTCAACAGCTTACCTTACAGATGCTTTAGGAGAAGGGGAAAATGTAAAGCACAGGGGCTCACCCACTGCTCACACTGGTGGTCTGGGCCACGGCGCACCAACTCAGGAAGGTAAGCACCTTCCTGCTGGCTCTCCTGTGCTCACCAAGAGAAATGGTAACAAACCAGTAAGAGTACAACTAGCTCCAGGACAGCAGAGAAGAAACAATCTGTAACTACAACAACACAAATGATCAAGAGCCAGATTCCATCTTCCTGGCAGACTGGACACCCTGATCAGGCCACGAGCAGAAAGCTAAGAAGGTGGAATGAAAAGCAAGAACAAAACCAAAATTACATATTTGTAAATGCATGGACAAACTTGAAAGAAAAGAAGAAATGGCCAGAAAGCGAAAACCAAATGAAAATAGGAAACTGGAGGCAGCACTGGGAGAACCAAAACCAGTTTTTGCTTTGAAAGCATTTGCCAAGCCCAGTCGACAAGAGTAGTACTGACTGGTACAACCTTTTAGAATGCAGGCCACAGAGGACAGAGACCAGAGTGCAGGTGAGGTGGGCATTTGACACAAGTCTCCTGCAGACCCCGATCCACAGACGTGCACCCCCCACCCCCCGGATATAAGAATGGACAGAAATAACCCCTCTGACCAGACGACCGGCTCACATTCTGACAATGAGTAAATGGGTAGGAGAGAATCTCTCCTGAGAGTTCATTTCTATAATCCGACTCTCATATAGGTTTTTGGTCCACAGTCAGATAACCTGGGATATCTGAATAACATCAAACTGAAAACAAGGAGATTCTATTAGGTAGGGGCAGAAGAAATGCTAATATCTTTGGGAAGAACCTGCCTTCACCCAACCTGCAAAGAACTCTCACAGAAAAGGTTCTAAAACAGAAGTTCACAGTACAGTGGAAGAAAAGAAAATAAAGAAAAAGAAAAGTCAGGCACTGTAGTACACATACTTGGGAGGCTGAAACAGGAGAATCACTTGAATCCAGGAGACTCACACTACTCTGAGCAACACAGGAAGAACACGTCTCAGAAACAAATAAACAAAAAGGAAAGAGGGAAAGGAAGAGAGGGAAAGAAGACAGTCAACACAGAAGCAGGCAAATAAACACACATAAAACGTATGAAGTACGACCAAAATTATAGCATTTAAATTTTTAAAGCAATTATTATAGTAAGAGACACGTTGTCAATAATGCCCTCAAAATACTCCCCTCATTTCAAACACACTTATCTCACTGTTGTTCCACTTCTCCAAGCACAGCATGGAAGTCCTCTTTTGTGTTTTGAGTTGCGTTTTGTGGCAGCCTCCATGTCCTGAATGATTTCAGGGTTTACTCCTCAGTCACTTTCACTTTGGGGAACAGCCAGCCAGAAGTTGCACGGTGCCAGAGCTGGTTCATGAGGACACACTACGACGTTTTTATGAGCCTAGCTTTCCACTGGCTGTAGCATTCGCTGTATGTGTGGTATCTCATACAGAGCCTGACAAAAGAGCACCCCGGAGCTGCTTCAGAGAGCGGCAGGAACGGCGGGAAGAGTGTGCTCAGAGCGAGTTTGACTGTTTCGAGGAGGGTTAATGGCAAAGCGCCTTTTACTGTAATAAATTTCAAAATTTTATATATCTGCCATATTTTCTGATCACTGCTTCTATAAAGAAATGAAGTACCAGAAAACACATAGGGAAAAGACAATAAAATTAACCCCTCCCAACCATGTACACACACACACAAAAAAAATCCTTTGGACATTTAATTACCAGACATACACTGTATGAGAGCAAGAAACTACAAAGAAGACCAAACAGATTGGAAAAAGATCAAATTCCCGTCTAGAACTGTAACATGAAATTCTGTCAAAACAAAAGAAGACCCAACAACCTACATGGATAAATAGCACAGTATCTAAACCGAGTTCCAATAAAAACTGGTTCATTGGAAGAGAACTCTGAGGTAATGATTCAGAAGGTGGCACTGAGAGAAAAAGAAAGGAAAAGAGGAAAGAAGTTAAGAAACATGGAAAATAAAGTGTAAAGCTTTGAAAAATGTCTCAAGTTCTGGAACTAAAGGAAAGCCAAATTGGGTCCAAGAAAGTGTTTGAAGAAATAACACCTGGGAAACTCACTGAACTGATGAGAGGCAACAAGGCAGAGTCTGAAAGTAGAATAAAAAAACAAAAACAAAACACCATAGACAATTTTAAAATGAAACCTAATCCTAAACATAAAATCTAAAATTACAAACTGCCTAGGATGAAATATTAAAAAAAAAAACTTTGTGACTTTGGGTTAGGGAAATTTTTCTTAGATTCAGCACCAAAAGTATTGATAACTCCAACTGCATCAAAATTTAAAACTTCTGCCTGGCATGGTGGCGGACACCTGTAATCCCAGCACTCGGGAAGCTGAGACAGGAGGATCACTGTGAGTTCGAGACCAGCCTGGGCTACACAGTGAGTTCCAGGGCAGTCTGAACTACATAGTGAGACCCTGTCTCAAAAAAACAAACAAACAAAAAATTTAAAACTTCTGCTAGGCGCAGCGACACATGGCTATAATCTCAGCTACTTAGAAGGCTGAGTTAGGAGGATCGCTCAAGCCTGAGTTCAGCCTGGGCAACATAGCAAAATGGTGTTTAAAGTCTTTGAAAGGGGTAGGGATGTGGGATGTGGGTGGGTTCAGTGCCCAGTATCTCAAAATACATAAGTAAACGAATTTCTTCTTCTTCACAAGAAAAAAAACAAAAACAAAAAATTTAAAACTTCTGCTAGGCGCAGCGACACATGGCTATAATCTCAGCTACTTAGAAGGCTGAGTTAGGAGGATCGCTCAAGCCTGAGTTCAGCCTGGGCAACATAGCAAAATGGTGTTTAAAGTCTTTGAAAGGGGTAGGGATGTGGGATGTGGGTGGGTTCAGTGCCCAGTATCTCAAAATACATAAGTAAACGAATTTCTTCTTCTTCACAAGGCATGGTTAAGATAACAACATGAGAACCCACGGACGACGCAAAAACACTGAAAAGCATATATCTGATAAAGAACTTGTGTCTAGAGCATAAAGAACACTCAATATTCAATCATGAGCAGGGCATGGAGGTACACACCAGCATTCCAGCACTCCGGAAGGCTGAAGCAGGAGGACTGCTCAAGTTTGCGCTCAGCCTGGGCGACTCAGCACAATCCTCAGTACCATGAAAACATGTGATAACGAGAAACTGAACAGCCCAAATTTTGTCAGTAGGCAAAAGATGGCTTCCTCATTGCTAAGACTGATGTGAACAGATAACATCACAAAGAAAACATACAAAGAGTAATAAGCTCATTAAGTGACTGAGGTTAACATCACTGGTCATTATATAAATGAGTATAAATTAAAATGACAATGAAATACCACTCTGCATTCACTAGAATAGCTAATGTTAAAAAGACTGATCACACTAAGTGTTGAGGAAGATAGGGAGAAACTGAAATCCTCTCGTACATAGCTACTAAAAAAGGCAAATGGTACCAAGGCTGTCAAAAATACATTTAAACTACAATCTACTAATTCCACAACAAATGAAAGGTTATGTTCATATGGACTCGTACATGGATATTTACAGAAATTTTTAATAGCCCCAAACTGGAAACAACTCCAAAGTCCAAAAACAGGTAAATGGATACCCAGACTGTGATAATATACTACAGGGATACCTTGGTTGTTGAACTCAATTCATCCCAAATTTGTGTTTGAACATTGAAAAGTTTAAGAACCGAACGTGTTTTCCCCATGCAAAATAATGGAAAACCAAATTATTCGTTCCAAGGCCTCCAAATCACACTTATAAATTCATTTTCTCCAGGAGTTTAAGAAATTTCACAGTGATTTCTTTCTTTAAGTCTACTGTGGTTCTCATAGGTTTTCTCTTAGCTTTATTTCTGGTATCACTAACTTTCTTTGGAGTGGTGGTTGTGACATTTTATGTAAATAAAGGGCAGAAAAACAGCACATGATGAATGTCATGACACCCTATCGTGAGCATGGTATGTTGTCCAGGTGAGAGTTATGAACACAGAGCAGATTTTTCTCAAACTCTACTGTTTGCGTAGTGGCCACGCTGGACAAGTGAAATATCACTGTCCATACAAAGGAATGTACTCTACCAGTAAAAAGGAGTGAACTCTTGTACACGCTACAGGAAGAACAGATCTCAAAAAAAAAAAATCGTATTCACCAAAAGAAATCAAATTTTTTAAAAGAGTATATACTGTATGGTTCCATTTGTATGAAATTCTGGAAAATGCAAGCCAATCCATAGAGATAGAAAGTCAATCAGTGGATGCCTGGGGACTGAGGAAGGCAAGGTTACAGACGCAAAGGGCCTTAAGGGAACTGCAGGACAGCGGCTGTGTTCGCGTTGTTCAGGTGGTGAGATTTTCATGGGCACATACGTGTATCAAGCCTTTCAAAGTGTATACAGTGTGCAATTTTCACGGCCACCTATACAACACCAAAGCTGTTTTTAAAAACCCACATCAGAGCGAAATTGCAGAATACCAAAAGTGGAGATCAAATCTTAAAAGTAACCAGAGAAAGAGACTTCTGTTTTAAAGTAAACCTCACTAGGTAACCTCAACTGCTCAATAGCTACAGTGGAATCCATCGATAGGAAAAGATACTGAATGTCCTGAGGGTTCACACTACACCCAGCAAGGAGAGGAACAAAAGACATGTCACCCAAAAGTAGACACCTTGCTACCAAAGGCCTCTCAGGAAAGAAATGTGAAAGGACATGCTTCGGACAGACTGAAAGTGATTCCACTTGGAAAGCCTGTATCAAACAGGACCATCTTAGAGAATTAGAAAAAAAAAAACACAAAACACTAAAGGGCACGAAAACAACAGCCTATGTCTCAGACAAGGTGAGGTGGTCAAAGTCAGCTGCTCCCTGAGTTCCTGATATTGGCTGCAGGGGAGCAAAAATACTAATTCATTTTAGACTCAGGAATGCATGTTAAAATTGTTCTGTTAATTGTTCAAAGTATAAAAAGACAATACTGAACTTTCTTACTGTAAGAGTGGGAAAAAGTAAAATGAGGAAAAAAAAAATCAAAAAAGCAAGGAAAAAAAAAAAAAGAGGGAAACATACATAAGATGAGACAAAAAGAAGGCCCAGAAGCAGACGGCTGAGCTGACCCTCTGCGGACAGAGCCGCCCTGCGCCACAGCGTTTGGCACACAGTGAGTACTTGACAAGCGACTGAACGTGTACTGAATGAATCAATTCATGTTTGGAAGATGGACGGTAAGTAAATGAAGCTGAGTTGAAGATGTGAATGTACGAATCATACAAACTTCATTTGGCCCAAAGTTTCCGCCGGCTCCGGGCACCATCTTCTCTATCACACTGGGCCAACAAATTACAGGCTGGATAAACCGAGAGTCCCGCCTCCCCCCAGCTGCTGTCTGGGGGCAATGAAGATGCCAACTACGGATGGACGAGGAGGGATGAGGCAGGACGAGGCAGCAGGGGACGGGTCCAATCAGCTCCAGATTACAGCAAGGCATGCGTGGGAAGGGGCTTCTGCTGCTGCTGAATGACTTGATTCTTGTCCATTTCTCAGCTAATGCCCTCACTAGAGCCCTTAGTGCCCCAGGGTCCTCAGGGGCCACAGGGTCCCCAGCTGATGATTTCTGCTCCAGTTCTACCCGGGTCCATTGGAACCACCCAACCATCTGGTTCTCTTCACCCTCCTGCTCAAACGCTTCAGGGGACCCCCAGCAGCCTCTGAAACCAAGTTCAAACTTCTTGCCTCAACTCTCAAGGCTGCTTAGAAGTAGATCTTAATGGCGCTTTCTCTCATCACCCCTCCCAAGGGGCACGAGGCTTTCGATCCCCTGACCCTTTCACCTCTGCCTCTTTTCTTACGCTCGTGCCGTCCACTACTGCTCCCCTTCTACTACGGCGGCTACTGAGGTCACGTGCACCCTTCAGGAAGCCCCTGGGACGTTGGCTGCTCCATGGCGTCTGCTGGCCGAGCCAAATATATACAACGTTCACTTCTTGCTGTCCAACATTTTGTTTATGGGAGCGTGAGGCAGATTCTTCTCCCCACAGTACAACCTCTCCACGCTCTACCCAGAGGCAGTTTAGCTCAGACTGAGAATGTGAGCTTTGGAGTCAGAAAGACTTGGGGTTGACTCCAGGTCCCCTAGTCCCTAGCTGTACGAACTGGGGAAGGTCCTTAGTTTCTCTGAACCTCGGTTTTTGCATCTGCAACATGACGAAAATCCACCTGAGAAGGGTGTTTGGAGGGTTGACGTCATGCTGACAGAGAAGGCAGCACGTCCAGTAATAACGACCAGGGTGTTTTATACCACCTCCTCCACAGAAGTGAGCCCTATTACAGTTTCGCTTGTGTGGCTAGATCTTTCTCTACTGCTACGCAGTGTGGCGCCCTATATAGTGTTTTTCTCAAACTCTGCAAAATAGTTTCCCACTCAGGGGTTAACTGTGATAATAAATATGATCTCGTTCATGTTGGCTCCACACATGGGTTCTACAGGACTTTTAAAAATTTACTACGCTGGTAAAATATTCAATGTCTTTCATATTCCTGGAAAACTCATAAGCTCTAGATTTTACCAGACAATTCACAGCTTATTTAGAAAATAAAACAGTCGGGTCATTGTCTGTAGGAATATACTTCAAAGCACGTATCAGGAAAGACTTGTACGCCAAATGTTTAAACTCAGTAAGACAAATAACCCAATTAAATTGGGTAAAAGATTTTAACAGACATGTCAGAAAAGATATAAAATGCCCAATAAACACACGAAGAGCTGCTCTTCACAAAAGAATATAAATTATGTGTGAGAAGTATAAATTTCAATTCTTCATACCTCCAGGATGACTAAAATAAAAGACCGACTGTTCTAAGTGCCATCGAGGACTGTGAGCAACTGAAACTTTGATACACTAACGGTGGGAATGCACAATGATACAATGCTTTTCAAAAACACTTTTTTGATTTCTTAAAAAGTTAGACAAAAACCTGCCAGGCCACTTAGCCATTCCACTCCCAGTATTTACCCAAGAAAACCAGAACGTATATCTTCACAAAGACTCGCACACAGATACTCATAACAGGTTCACTTGTAATAACCAAAAGCTAGACACAACCAAAAGGCCATCGACAAGCAAACAGATAAGCAAATTAAGAGTGCATTCCGGTAACTGAATACTACTCGGCAATAAAAGGAGCAAACCATTGATGTACACATAAGCACGGAAGACAATCAAGACCATTACGCTGTGGTTGGGAGTGCGGCATGCACAAGGTCCTGAGTTCCATCCCTTGTAGTACAAGAAAAATCAAAACATCATACTGAGTGAAATAAAAAGCCAAGCGAAGAGGAAGATGAGCCATATGGCTCCTTCTACATAAAATTCGAGCACATGCATCTAGAGAGACAGAAAGCAGATGACTGGCTATGAGGATGACCTGGGGTGACAGAAACATCCATGCCTTTGGCTGTTAAGACAGCCTGACAGGCTTTTACACAAGGGGGAAAATGACCAATACTTAAAAAAAATAAAAACCTCATTTTTACTTAAAAAACAAACAAGTTGGGCAGTTCACGGGTGGAGCGAGCAAAGTGTCAGATTGGTCTGAATGTGCTCCAGGAAACAAGTGTGGCCCCAGCACAAGGACTGGCGAGGTGGAGAGGCAGGAAGCGTGGCAGACAGGCCTCAGACTGCACTGGGGAGTGTCAGAAGTGTGGTTTGGATATGATTGGCTTTTTGAGGTTGCTTGCATGACAACGCTCGTTTATTCAGTGCCCAAATCCTTGGAAAATCAAGGCCTCAGTCTGAGGCAGATGTCAGGTTGCATTCTTGTGGCTTTTTTCTCCTTCACTGTGCATTTGGAAAGAGGTCGCTGGATGCCAGTGAAGCCTTCCCCCAGAGCAGGGTTATAATGGTGAAATGTCAGGCATGGCTGCAGGCGTAAAGACACAGAGCCCTGGGGGAAAGGAGGAGCTGGGCTCTGAGGTGAAGACTGGGCAGGCAGGACTCCAGGAGCAGGGCCCGGAAGGGGAAGGAAAGTACCCTTCATCCTACAGCCCAGCATCCTGGGAGGCAGAATCCCAGCTCCAGTGCTATCCCCAGAAGGTACCGAGCCCTCCCGGCGCTCCCCTCAGCCAATATTACTGTAAGAGAAGAGCTTAAAAATGAAAGGTCAGTGGAACAGGCCAGGCGAAGCCACCCTTTAATTCTCCTCACCCCAACCGTGTTACCCTGGCAGGGTATCGATGCCCCGGTTCCTCATCTGCTCCTGTCCACCTCCCTCATCTCACCTCTGCAGGACAAAAGTGCTCCGAACCCCGAGAAGCCTGGAGCAGAGGAGTAAAACTGACAAGTCAAGGTTGAGAATGGGACACACAGGGCTTTATTTGGCCTCAGAGATATTTAAAACAAATCCACAAGCCTCCTTTCTTAGAAGAACCAAAGAAAGATCTGGCTTCAGGGTACCCACAGTTCAAGCCCCCCTGGAGAAGGCATCACTCACTCAGGAGCTGGCCTGGTCTGGGAGCCTTCGGTTTGCCCTGCAGCCGGGTCCTGCCCAGGCTGCCCCTCATCCAGCAAAGTGACAGGCGCCTCACACCGCCACAGTCCTTTGCTGTGGGAATTCAATGCCATGTGGGGACATTCTGCAGGCAAGGCTCTACTTCCTGGGAAATTCCTGGGAAATTCCAGATTCGACTGGAAGTCTTTCCCAGTCACTTCCACCCTTGCTGCCAGGGTCTACTCTCCTTTACCCCCAGCCCCAGCTCTCAGGCATTTCTGCCGGCCACTGGGCTCTCGACGGAAACGCTGCTCCACAGCCTTCCCCTCAGACACCATTCCCTGATCCCTGCTGTCCTGGAGCCTCCCTGAACTCCCCCCACCACGTTATCTGTGTCAAATGTGGGTTCTTCCTTCCTGCGTTGTCCTGGCGAGCAGGTCGGATTGATGACTAACACACGTTCCCGCAGCTCTCCTCTGTCAGGCTTTAAAGACAGGCCTGTTGCTGAGGACCACACCAACATTAAATATGGTCTGTCAGTTTCAGTCTCTACCTCCCAAACGATAAAAATAGACCTCACAGCACCAGGCAGGATAATTCATCTTCTCTCCAAATCACTGTTGCAACAGAAAAATGAAACATCCCGGGATTTCCCATGTTTAAAAAATTAGGTAAGTCTTGGAGTGAAAGTAATTAGAACTTTAAAAACAAGTAGTCCATATTCTGAGGCTGAGTACTTTTCACAGAAAGGACATAAACAACATTCCCCAGTTTAGACCTAAGGTTAGACAAAGACAAAATTTTTCTCTCCCATGTTTACCGTTGTTATCTCAAAGATCAACATTGTCGGAGTGAAAACAATTGTTGAGTTTTATGTCATCTCACAGATGAAATTGCTGTGTGTGTGTGCGTTTGTGCGTGTGTGTGTGTGTGTGTGCATGCGCATACACCTGTAAAAGAGGGAGAAGGGGGAAGAGAAAGAGACTGAAACCTCACGGAAGTTCCTGCCCAGCTCTGCATCAGTTCCCTGTTTGTACCAGCTCACTGGTCCCACCCTGGACAATGACTCCTGTTCCAACCACAGAACTTTTCAATCTGGAGGGCGGGAGCACTGGATGGGGACAGGAAGCTGCCAGTCTGACCTGGTAATTCTGACCCCCAGCCCACCTGGGGTTCTCAGGCTGGTGGTGACAGTCTATATCCTGCCTGCTACTCTATCACTGAGCTTGCATTCCGGACCGGAGGTGCGCTGGGGCTGGGGGCTATCTCAGTAAACAGTCACACATCTTGAGGGAAAGTTCCAAGAAAGTGACCATCCTGGGCTTTGGCGGGGCCAAGACCCCTGTAAGCACAGGGTATCCCCAGTCCTGGGATGGGCAGGAAGGCTTCCTAGGGGAGGAGAGGTCTCAGCTGAGAAGTGAGCAGGGGACCTGACCTGGAAAGTCCTAACTGGGAGCAGGTCAAGGCCTGGGGGCCAGGGAAAACACACAGGTGTGGGAAACAGACAGGCCACTGCTGGAGCCCAGAGTGATCTGCGGGCAGCAGGAGACATGGCTGGAACAGCTGGCTTAGATCGCGCCTAGTCTGAGCAGCTCTGGCTGTGAGCCGGGGAGGAACATGATGGGACTTAGGTTTTAGAAAGATGCGGTGGTTGCTGTGCAGAATACAATGCAGGGGAAGAAAAGAATGCAGGAAGAAGGGGTTGGAACAAACAAGGAGCCCATTCTTCAGCACAAGGAGCCAGCGCTAGTGGCGGCCAGCACGGTGAATGGCACTGGCTCTCGGTGGAAGACCCAGGCTCTTGACTTCTCATCCCAGCTCCCACAATGGTGACTACCTTTGCCTGTGGGAGAAGCTGGAGCTAAGAGAATACACACTTTTACTCACACACCCACCCCCACTAATGTAGGGGCTGCTAGCTTCTCCCAAGCTCAGAAAGGGACACATATACCTCCAGTTGGTTTTAATGCACCCCATAACAAAAGCAAGAAGGTGCTAGAAACGGCTCAAAAGAGAAACACCCCTCCCGCCAGCAGGAATACAAACTTCATCATGGTCACCTGTCTCTTGGAAACCTCCCAGGACTCCTGGTGAAAGGGGTGCTCCCATTCTAGGGAGGAGGAAACCAAGGCCTGGAAGAGGGCTTAAGGGACTGGAACAAGGTCACAAGGAGAGTAGGGCTGCCACTCAGAATTCATTCCACAGCTCTTGCTGCTATTGATCCTTGGACCCATCAGGAGTGTAATTAATTATAATGTCTCTCCTCAGCACTGGAGACAGCAGCTGGAGAATTCAATGTAAATGATCTGCCCAGTGTGGGAGGGTTTCACCTGGAAGTCGTGGGAGGGAATGAGAGGGGACTCTGAGGTGGGGACAGACAGGGCATTCCCGGCCACCACCAACCACACCGAGAAGGGCGAGGACACACATCCAAGCCTTCCTCCACTCTTGGGAAGCGGTAATAATCCTGGTTCTTGGGAAGTGCCCAGGCTGGTGGGAAAGGGTTCAATCACATGGAATGACCCCCTTCCTTCTTCCGCCAGCCTCAACACTTACTCCAGGTTGAATCAGGTAAGTTAAATTGTATAGTGCAAAAGAAAGAAAATAGTCTCTAAATGTCACTGTCACCAAAAACAACTAATAGATATATCTGAGCCCTTACAATGTACCTGACACAAGTCCTGTCTTTATAGGGCTCCCAATTAATCTTCAGTATGAAACTGTGATAATCACTGTGATAATAATTGCTAATAATTACCTTCATTTCACAGGAGAGAAAACTGAAGCTCAACAAAGTTAAACACTATTTTAGTTACTTTCTTATTGCTGGGACAAAATACCTGACACCCACAAGTTAAAGAAGGAAAAGTCTTTTTCATCTCATAGTTTGTAGAGGTTTCAGTCCTAGAGGTCTGCCTGAAAGGCAGAGTGGCATGGCAGAGAGGGATGGAAGAGCAGAAAGAGTTCATGGCAGGGCAGGCAGGAGGCAGAAAGCAGCTGCACTGTGCCTCCCTTTCCCTTTTATGCCATTCAAGCTACAAGCCTATTGGTTGGTACCACTCACACCCAGGGTGAACCTTCTCATTAATCCACACCCAGAACAAATGCTAAACTAATTAGTGAACTAATTTAGTTATCACATACTCTTAAGCTATATGCATGGAACCACAGATCCAGCCACCTCTGAAAAGGACAATGGCACATGACACTTTGGGGGAGCATCTAGATAACAAGCCATAATGGGTATGTCCTTAAGGTCCCCACAACTATTACAAAGGACGGAACCAAGACTCAAATCCACGGCTTTCTGACTGCTGAGCCTCAGGGCAGGAAGGCAAGGGACCCCTCATGCTTGCTTCAGCAACAAACACACCAGGTTCTCTGCATGTGGAAACTTTCACTGAATGCATTTCATGTGGAAGGCAAGCTGAAACCCTCTCCATTTTTCCCATTACTTACATTTTTCTGGCTAACAATGGTGGAAACAAATGGGTTGGCAGACAGTGCTGGGTTGTCAAAGGGTTAAAGGGCTCAGATACAGCTCCCCAGGGGAGAGGTGACAGAGCTCAGGTGCCCTCCTCGCCCCTCACAAGAAACTCTGTAGGCAGGAAGGGTCCCCAAGCACAGCCTGAGCTGCCACATGTCACAGAACACGCACATCTTGGGGTCTACTGGCGCCTCTTGGATGGAGAGCAAGGCTTTAGGCTGAAGCCACTGCAGTTCATAAAGGCTGGGAGAGATGGGAGAGGGGCCAGACAGGTCTATGCAGACAGACTGAGACGGAAGAACAGAGGTCCAGTTAGAGGACAAGGAGGAGGAAGAGGAAGAAAGTAGAGGTGGTTTGGCTTTGAGGAGGCCAAGGGCTAATCTATTTACCATCCTAGGCATTCAACAGCTGCTGGAGTGATTGTTATGGGCACATGGCCCGTAAGGCTCTCAGCACACAGGAAACAAACTGAACAGGAAGAGAAGGACTATAGTCTTATATGAAAGCATGAGCGCCTGGGCAGTGGGAAGAATTTCTCTCAGGTGAACAGCAGAGAATGTTTTTGCATGAGTTGATATTATCTAGAAAGGGAAAATCTGCCTCGGGTCCACTCAAAAGTAAAAAGCAACTGCTACGATTGCGAACATGAAAATAGAGTTGCTAGTAGGGCGGCCTTTGGAATCAACTACCAGGTTATCACAGTGTAGCTGGGACATAATTTAATACACAGGTAATGACGGACCGGAAGAGCATCCTGAGCCACCAAGGGGTGCCAACGCCACATTCTGTGACAAACTGGCAGGTTTTCAGTGAGTGAAGGTTTTCACCTAGGAAGATCAAGAAGACGCATTTCACTAATATAAAATTTTCATTTGCAAATTAACAGCACTGGCTTACCATAAAGTTATACAATAACGTTGTGGTGACCAACAGGAATAACGGATCTCAGGAGTCATACAACAGGCTGACATCAGCCCCAAGGTACAATGTCTTGGGGCAGATGCCCCTCGAGTTAGCCCATGCTGAGCAATGCCTCTGGGTTTGTTTTTTTTTTTTCAGTGTTGAGAATTGAACTAAGGTCTCACACACATTAGGCAGATGCTCTACCACTCTGCTACTTCCCTGGCCCCTGAGCAAATCCTTCTGATTTAAAGGACAGTAGATGTGTCTGAATAATAAGCGTGCATTCAAAACAAACAAACAAACAAACAAACAAACACAGCGTGCCCTGGCTGCACTCAGGATCACCTCCAATTAAGCAGATGCTGAAAGAGTCGCTAGCGACTTTCAACATGTAAGAATGTGTACACAGCACCTGCAAGTGGTTTTAAAAATTATTTTCACAGCATCAAAGAGTTAAAAGAACTGGAAACAGTGTTTACAGGACACTGGAAACACCACAGAACCCACCCACCTACTCCGGAAGCGCCCCTTGGGATGACCCCAGCTCCGCTCTGTCCCTTCTCTCATCACCCCGTTACAGAAGCCTCGAAAACGGCAGCAGAAACAGGACCGAAGGACGCGGGAAGAGAGGAGGGAACAATGACTGTCACAGACTGTACTTTCCCAGAGAAATGCTGCTACACGTAGAGCCAGAGCACCACAGCTGAAGAAGAGCGGCGCTGGGATGCCCAGAGCCCGGGAGGCCTCCTGAGCCGCCTCCTGCCCTGCCTGCAGCCTTAGTCCTCCTATTAGCTCAGGGTTTTCTGCTCCAGAGAGCACCCGGTCCCCTGAGCAAGCAGTTCAGACACTCCTTGCACACCCGCGGCGGTGCTGCGTGCAGAGGCCAGAAGTGCACCGTGCGTGCCACAGCACACGGATGCCTCGCCACACAACAGCTGTCTTCTGCTGTCCGTCTCAGGGAACAAAGCTCTGCTATGTGCTGCATCCAGGAAAACCGAAAGGCTGGGTTGATCAGGAAAGGAAAGAGAGGAAAGGAGGGGACTCCCCATCCTGAAGCTTCTCCAGCTGAGACTGCATGGTAATTCTGGAGGGACTGAGACAGGTTGCTTCCCCCGGGAGCGCGGCCACACCCGGGCTCCTTTCCCACTCAAACTCGATCCCTTCTCATCTTTTCCCCTGGAACTCAGCCCTCCTGCTTCAGCCTCTGGAGTGCTGGAATTCTAGGCATGTGCCAAGCTCAGCTTTAAAGTCAGTTGTTGAAAATCACGGGAGTCACACCTGCACGCCGTCACACCTCCGTGCCCACAGGGTACTGCGTACTTTACAAAGCATTTTCCCACGCGTGTTTTCAGGTAACCGTGACCACCGCTCTGTTACGTCCTCTTTAGCGGGGGACAGGGACTCAGCTGCAGCAGGGCCTCTGAGGTCAAAGGGCTGCAGAGCAGCTGAAATCGCAGACCCCTTCAGAGCTCCCTCTGACACCTCTCCTCCCCCCCTCCTCCCTTTCTTCCCTCAGCCACCCTCCTCTTTGTCTTCTGGGAAGCAGAACTGAACAGTGAGAAAATGGGACACGCACACACACACACACACACACACACGCGCACACACGCACACGCACACGCTCGCACGCAAGCACTGAGAGCAAGCTACATGCGCAGGGAGCGGCTGAGGCTCTGCACGATGACTCCCGCGCGATTCTGCTCCGCCCCTCACCGCTAACGAATACCCTGGGATGTACAGTCGTCCTTTAGGAAATGGTTCCTGTATATCCGAAAGAAATTTTAAAAGAAAAGAACAATCAGTCCCTTTTTCAAAGGCTTAAAAAAGGAGGTGATTCAGTGCGAGTGAGGGAATGGAAAGCGGGTTTTGGGTGCCGTCCTGCCTCTGCGATCAGTCAGTGAAACACCCCGCTGAGTCCCGCTGAGAGCGAGCGGGGGGCGGAGCCGCCGAAGAGCCCCCCCCCCC
>NW_022900921.1:8019453-8040344 GCF_012274545.1 Fukomys damarensis | reverse complement strand
CCCCCCCCCCGCCCCCGGGCTGAATGTCGGATTTGAACCTGCAAAGGAGAACCACCTGGCTCTTGATTTTGTTTGGAGGGCTGTTTTGACCCTCAGAATTCGGATCAACCCTGATTTTTCTGAGATGTTTTAGTGAGGAGGCGTGGGTAGCTGATGGAGAGGCGGTGGGTCCTACCCAGCAACCTTTCTGTATTCCACCTGCTTGAAGAAAGCACAAGTTTTGAACGGCTGGAAGTGAAAGAAGAATCCTCTGGCGGGCCTACCCTCTTCCTACTCTTTCTGATGGAGAGCTCTGGGGGGTGGGGTTGCAGGAGGCCCCCAGGGCCCAGAAAGGGTTAGGAACTGGCTCAAGAACACACAGCTCAAGCCAGGTGTGATGCTGCACACTCGCAATCCCAGCACTCGGGAGGCTGAGGCAGTAGAACCAGCAGGAGTTCGAGGCCAGCCTGGGCTACACAGTGAGGGCAAAGCCAGCCTAAACTACACAGCAAGGCTCTGTCTCAAAAAACCAAACACAGAACAGACTTACACCCTGACTAACTCACAGTAACCCAGACCAGTGTTCCTTGCTGTTCAACAGGAAAAGAGCTTTCAGAGAAAGGTGTCAACTCGGGTGCTGCTTCCTAGAACCAAGGGGACGTACACAGAGGAGGGGGTGGGCACGCCTCTCTCGGGAGGCTTCTGCATCGGAGGGAAATAAAGCAGACACTGGGACTAGCAGACCTGCTGACGTACTCTGCCTGCACACACGGCAGGTGCCGCAGGGACCTCTGCTTCTCCTGTCCCCGCCCCTATAACGAAGCAACGCAAAGCCCTCGAGGGAGCATAGCTGCGTGCCTGGCTCTGAGCTGGCGACAGCAGCGCCACACAGCGGGTGCTGTGCAGGGCACGAGCACAGCTTTATAGGCCCATCACAGATGGGGAGACGGAGGCACCAGAGCCTAAAGTCACTTGCTCAAGGCTTTCGAGCTCGAAAGTAGAAGCACTGGAATTCAAACCCACTGTCTGTCCACGGGGCCTGCGGCCACTCTGCCACTTACTGCGGTGCCACCTCGCTCAAGGTGCTCCGTTTCTCTGAGCCTTTTGTTATCCGTACAGTGGTGCTGATGGAAGTCGACCAAAGGCTGGTGCAAAGGATAAAATGCGGGATGAAGTACCTCGCTTCGGGTCTGCCGCTGCCCGATTCAGAGGGACGCGATCCATAGAGGGAGACGCAGGAGGCAGGCCCAGTGCCTGCTGCGGTGAGCCTGCTTCAGTACGGCCAGCACCGTTCATCATCCCCGTGCGACCATGTCGGCAGTGAGGACCAGGAACCACGGGAAAAGCTGGGCACTGCGGCCCGTCCCTGTAGTCCCAACATTCTGGGGGCTGAGGCAGGAGAGTCGCAAGTTCAAGCCCAGCTTGGGCTACACAGCAGGTTCAAGGCCAGCCTGGACTACAAAGTAAGAGGGTGACAAAAAATTTTGTTGTTGTTGAAAACTAGAAAGAAAGCAGCTCGTTAAAGGCAGACACAGCTCCTCCCACGAGCTTCCCTTTGCCCATTCATCTGATTTCTCCTGAGAACTCCCTCAAGTAATCTTGGTTCATAGGACCAATTTCAGAGCTCTTCTTACTTCTATAGCGGAAGTAAACATTTAGAGGGCGTATACCGGTCTGTACCATGGAGCTCTTCCTCCATTGTAGTGCCAGCGTACCACACTCTCAGGAAACCGTGGTGATATGAAAATGTCCCAGATTCACCCTCCTCCAGACAAGAGGTGGAGTGTCATTCTCCCCTTGTACACTGGCCGGACTTGGTCTCACCTCTGCCAGATGATAGCACAGAGTATCAAAAGCAATACACAAAACAGAGACTGGATTAGCTGTCAGAACTGTGGCCGGCTCTCTCTCCAATTGTGTACTCAGTGACTCATGCTGCAAACCTTCAGCATGGAGAAGTTCACACGTCGTGCAACCAATGCCTCCTGCCAGCAGCCATGAAGTGTGCCGTCTGGCAGCCGAATGCCCAGCCCCAGAGAGACCCAGATGCCTGCAGAGCTGGCCAGCATCCTCACCGCTGCCTCATGACAGACCCGGCGAAGCCCAAATTGCTGACGTGCAAAAACTCAGAGAACAAATGAGTGTTCTAAGCCTTCATACTGTGGGATGATTTGCTATGCAGTGATATTTAATGACAGACAGGTAATGATAACACTATACAATGAAATCAGGGAATAATGGTGTGTTTAAGAGCAAGGAGGCAACAGAAACATCACAGATTTAAGGCTGAAGAAAAACCCACATACTCAGATGACAGCTTTCCTATGAAGCCACAAAAGAAACCAAGCCTTGTTCTGTGGCACATGCCTATGGTCCCATGGGAGGTGGAAGCGGGTGGGCCGCTGCAGTCTAGATGTTCAAGACCAACCTGGGCAAAACAGAGAGACTCTATTTTGAAATAATAAAAAATAAACCAGATGGAAGATCTGAGACTGTCTGGCTTCATGTGATTAAAAACCATGACATGGCATGTAGCCAAAGGAATTAAAGGCAGCATACTACAGGAATACCTACACAACCACGTTTACTGTGGCACAATTCACAATAACTATATGGAACCAGCCTATGTGCCCATCAGTGGATGACTGTACAAAGGAAATGTGTTTACCCACAATGGAATACTACTCTTCCATAAAGGAGGACAGCTGAGTAATTTGTAGGAAAATGGATGCACCTTGAGATCATAATGAAATAAAGCAGACACACAAGTTTAAATATCACATGGTTTCTCCTACATGAGAAATCCAAATGTAAATGGAAAGAAAAATAAAAGATAGAAAAATAAGAAACAGGGAGATAGATCTTTTGTAAAAAGGAAGGGGACAGAGACACAGATGGAAGGAGGAGGGAGGGGAGAGGAAAGGGATAAAAAAATAATTAAGATGTGTTAAGTGGTGATTTGAGTGCACCGACTCCCCACAAGGAATGCAATCACTGTGTACTGCAAGCGTGTGCTAATTTAAAAAATTGAAAATGTGGTGCATATACATAAGGGAGTATTATTCAGCTGTAAAAAATCCCCAAATTTTGCCATCTACAGGAAGAGGGATGGAACTAGAGATCACCATATTAAGCAAAATAAATGAGATTCAGAAAATCAAATGACACATATTTTTCCTAATACGTGGACTCAAATTTAAAAAGCTAACATGATAATGTATGGTAGGAGAGGCCGTTAGACAAGAGGAGGAGGGGGAGGGTACAAGGGAGCATAATGCGGACGGACGGGGTCAAAACATGTCATAAGCATCGATGAAAACACAACGAAACCCAGTCTTATAAAATTACTACGCACTAACAAACAATGTGTTAAAAAACATTTTTAAAAGTAGGAAAAAGGGGAAATGTGGCTGTGACTCAGGTAAGGCTGGCTGAACTCTGCTCCCTGAGGGGCCCCACAGGAAGCTCAGCTCCGTCACTTCCTCCCCAGCCGCACTGCCCTCTGGGAGCTCCTCAGAGGGACCAAGTCCTCTCCTGCCCTCCTGCCTTTGCATGCGGATTTGTCCTTCTCCTCACAGCATCCCTTTCCCTTTTTCACTTTCATTTCTAGTTACAGAATTTAAAAAAGAATTTTACTGTGAAATACTCACACTTACAGAAAAGATCAAAGTAGAGAACTCCTCCGTGCCTTTGTCTATATTGGTTGCCATCGCTCATCATGTACGTTTTACCCGCCCCATTTATCTATGGCGAAAATTCTTTTCTGAACCATTCTACAGAAAGCAGAAAACATAGTAATTCTCTATTTCTATTTCCTAAGAGTAAAGACACCAGGAAGTTTAATACTGATAAATAAACCTACCTAATATATAGTTCATACCCAAATTTTGCTAACCATTCCAGCTATGTTCTTGATGCTTTTTTTCCCCGGTGCAGGGGCCTATCCAAGCTGTCTGTTCCTTTTTACACTCATCGAATACGTCACATCAGGTATCGGGTAAAGCGTTTTGGATGAAATAGTGGTGGAGGGGACACCCAGTCATGGCCACTGTCCTCAGAGCACTTTACAGCTCAACAGGGAAACACATAAATCAAATAACCACCCTAATCATGAGTCGTATGATCACAAACTAAGACATGTATTTTAAAGAAAGAAGCCCTGAGTGGAGTAAGGGCTAGAGAAGGTCGGGAAGCAACCCCCCACCCAAATAGGGACACCCGGGCTGAGGTCTTCAGCGATAGGCAGTGTCAGCCAGGCAAATTCTGTGTGTGTACAGGGCTGGGATACTGAATAAGCCTCCCATGCATGCGGGTAGGACATGTGCAAAGGCCCTGTGGCAGAAGGACACAGGCTTGTTTAAGATGAACGAGGCTGGAGGACAGAGATGGAGGAGGGTATATGGGAAGGGAGCCTGGAATGGGGCTTAATTTTTATCCTTGAACAGGAAGCCACTAATGGGTTCCCAGGAGACCCAGTGGCATAATTTACACTTCCAAAAGATCGCTCTGCCTGCTGCAAGTAGGAAGGTAATGAAAATAATACAGGTCAACCATCCTTCAGCCTTGATTCCAAAATCCAAAAAGCTTTTTTAATAACTTTTTCTTGATAACTCATTTAGTCACAAAGCCTGACCTGAATAGACATGAGGCTATTAATAATCTTTACATATCCACTTAGCGTGAACACATTTTTGCCACAGGAGGAGGAAATGTGTTTGATTATAGGGAACTACAGCAGATCCTCCGGGCTGGTACACAATGAGGTCTACACATTATATGAACTAAATTCCTAATCCTACCCACCAATATGGCAGCATCAGAAAGTAGGGGCTCTGGGGGTAATCTGGTCCCGAGCGGAGACCTCTCATGAATGAGATTAATGTCCTCATAAGAAACTGCATCTCCCTGGTTGTCTCCATCCCTCTGCCTGTCTTCTCTCTCTAATGTATACACCTCCCATGTGGACACAGAAGGAAGCAGCCATCTGTAAACCAGGAATAGAGCCCGTGCCAGGAACTGACTGTACTGACAGCCTCATCTGACTTCTGGCCTCCGTACCTGTGAGAAACACAGGTGTGTTGTTTAAGCCAACACACTCTGTCAGAGCAGCCCCACAGACCAAGACAGACAGTTATCAGTTGAGTACCCCTCAGCTCCAAAGCCCCCTTCACGGCCTGCAGTGACAAAAATAGTTCTCAGCGTTTAAACCCGCTTCCCTGGCCTGTTGATGCGGTGCTCGAGGCGGTCAGAAGACAACACAGGGGAGACACTGCAGGAGGAGGGCCCATCCTGGGTGTGCCATGCTCACCACGCAGCGGGGAGGGTGGCTTCTTGGCACCGGCCTGGCACAGCGTGCAGGGCTCCCCCACGTCGACTCGGGCGGCACCTACTTCTCCACAGCGCTGGCAGCTCCCCCGGGGTCGACTCCCCCGGGCGGTTTTCGGCCCCGCCTTGCCCGCCCCAGCAGGATATCTGGTGAGTTGCACCACTCGGGCACCACAGCAGGGGCTCTGCCACCCAGGAAGCAGGACGGGCCCTCCCCGTGGTCAGGACCACAGCTGCTAGGCAGGGCGTCTTGGGGACCTACCCTCGCCCAGGGAGGGGGGCCCACGGACAGGACCTCAGCCCTGCGGGTGGTGACTGCTTCTAGACACCCGGTGTCCCTATCTTCCTTGCAGCGCATTTCCCTATTAGCCCATCTTTCATGACTCTAATTTCCTGTTAGGGTTAATGATCCTTCTTCTGAAAATTCCTGTGTTCAAATAACTGTGATTTCTCCCTCCTAACCGACCTGATTACGTAATTCCAAGTCCTAAAACGCAGCTAATACCAAAGGTTTCGGCCGAGAGCTCGAGGACCTGTGACAATGACAGCTGCGTGGCCCTACGCCCAGGGCTTTCCGTCTGGGAGCTGCTCTAAGCCCGGCAGTCACCCTACGAAGTAAGTACTCTCATCACGCCTGTTTCTAAATAGAGCAGGTGAGGAAACGAGACCAGGAAATATTCTAAGTCACGCAGCTAGTAAAGGACCAACCTGGGATTTGGCCTGAAGCCTTGTAAGCCCAGGGGAGGGGCAAAGGCAGAGGCGACAGGCAGATCCATCCTGCCCTTATGGCCCTGTCCACTCTACCGACTGCCCTCAGTCCTGGGGCGGAGGCTGGGTCCTTCCCTCCCGGAAGGTGGAGGGCTGAGCCGAGAAGCAGCTTGGGCGCACTCAGCCGAGTCCGACAGACAAAGGACACGTTCGGCAACGCAGAGCAGGGACCCAGACGCTCGCACCACAGCACCCAAGACTCGCAGGCTGCACCCTATGCTTGGGAGACTGGGCTTCTCGGAGCCTTTTGGGGGCTGCTCTGCCTCATTTGACCTGACAGCGACCAACGCAGCACCCTTGTGGGCCTCTTTCGATGCCAACACGCAAACTCCTGGACCCCTGAGAAAACATGTCTGGTCACCCGGCCTCGCGGCCAGAAACCCTTCATGCTCCCCACAACTGGAAGATGGAGTCTGGCTTATGAATCTGGCCCCACCTGCTCTCTAGCCTCTCCTGGTCCTGCACTCAGCTTGACTTTTTAGGGAGACCCTGCACGCTCCATTCAGTTTGCCCACTCTGGACTTCTGACTGTGCTGGCCCCTCTGCTCTCTCCCCGACCCTCAGTCCCTAAGTACCTGGGTCAGGACTCTACCCTTGGGGAAACCCTTCCTGCCCCACCCAACAGGAGCCTACTGGAGACCCCGTGACATTCTGGCTCAACCTGTCTGGCCTTAGAGCCCAGGGTCAAGGCTCAGGGCCCTGCAGGCCACCGGGAGCTTCTGCAGCACTCGTCTGTGTGACCTTGGGTCAAGCACTTCATCTCCACAAAGCGCAGTGCCCTCATTTGTAACATGGGGGTGAAAGTGTTGCGTATGTTTTGGGGTTGCTATAAGGAGTAAGAATGATAGCATCTGCGAAGTCTTAACACCGCACCTAGGGAAAACAGGCAGCAACAGCCATTATTACTGCGAGCAGCTTGAGCTCAGAGGCCTCACTACCCAGCAGGCTGTCTGCCCCACAGAAAAGTTTGGCGGATTCATGAATGAATTCATTCTCCTTCCACTCCCAGGACCTCCAGTCTGGTCTCCCCGCTTCCACCGCCTCCTGCGTTGTCACAGTTACCTTTCTGGGGCAACGCCTCCGCTTCAGTCATCCCCTGCTCAAACCAACACAGCTTCTCTGGCTCCTGAAGTCCAGCCTCCCCAGCCCAGCAACCAGAGATCCACCTTCCCTGATACTCTGCGGCGAACACCCGAAGTTCCAGTGACTCTGGCTTACCCGCTGTTACTGGAGTAGGACCTCACCACCACCCTTCCAACTCCAGAGGCCCAAGCCTTAACCTCCCCCAGGACCACCTTTAAAATCACCAGCTTGCAGAGGTCCTTTCCGACCTAGCCAGTGTGGGCTCCCATCTTGGTGCCCAATGCCTGGCTGGTCCCTTCCCACAGTGCAGACCCCTCCATATCCTAAGGCAGTGGCTGGTTTTTGTGCCTATCGTGCCGCAACGCCCCAAATCAGTTTAGTTGAGGCACAGAACAAAACAGTACATTGCTGAAGTCAGTGTAGCTGGAAATCAGAAAAAAATGAGAGACAGTGGGGAACATAAGATCAGCTCGTGCCTTGGGTTTATTCATTCGTATTCAAGGTAATGGCTGTAAAAGAAAAAAGAGAGGTTGATCTCTTACTCGGGAGAGGGGCTTTTCTTAAAGAACACATTCGTGCGGTGTAACACGCTAATCCTCCATGGGAAGAGAGATCTTTTCCACAAATTAAAAAGAAATGCAAGTAGGAAGAGATTAAGACAATTATCCCAGCCTCTGGTACTCCCGTTGCTCCTAGGCTGCTGGCAGCACGACTCCCCGCTCGCCTCCACCTCCACAGGCAACATCCTCTGTGCCACCTCCCTTCTTCTCATAAGGACCCCAGTCAGCCACAGAGGATTAAAGGCCCCGTGTGCCCCAGCGAGACCCCATCCTAACGAGACCCCATCCTAACGAGACCCCACCACAAGCATCCTATGTTCGAGGATGGTCAAATCCTGAGGTATTGGGGCTTAGGCTTTACCATAACTGCCTGGGATACAATTCAACCCAGAAGACTCCATTTGTCCACCCCATGGGTGCAGTGGCCCACAGCCCTTCTCCTTATGTGACCCCACTGTACCCAAGGGGCACTGAACTTCACCTGCAGTAAGTAGCTCCCCGAAAGGAATAAGCAGGGGTCCACATTCCCAAGAATTTAAGGGACCCTCATCAAGAGACCTCACCCAAGAAGCCATGTGGCAGAAGGATGTGAGAAAACAGTGGGAAACACTGTCCTAGAGCTGTCACCAACAGGCCTTTGGCGGGTGACCAAGGGAGCCAACATGTTCTGCGCTCTGATCTCACCAAAGGAGAGGGAAGTCTACTTCTTCCCTAGCTGTAAGAGCACAGGCCCGGAAAGGGAAAGTGTACATTTTCTCCCAGGCACCAAGCACAGAAGGGTGTCCACATGTGATGGGGCGGATGGCCAGAGGCACCCTACGGGGACGGGTGTGCGGGGACACAGGCTTGCATGCACTGTTCACTCATTCATTCAACATACACCTGCTGAGCACTCTCTATGTAACCCTGCTGTACAGTAGTAAATAAGGCAGAGGAGGTTCCTACGCTAACACTGCTACCAAAGCAAAGAACTAAACAAGCAAATAAATTAGTGCAGGAACTCTGGACAGGGCCAAGTCACTCAGTGGATAACTCAGGTACACGGCAGAGGGACAAGGGAAGAGGTACTTCCAATGGCTGCTTCAAGGAAGGCTCCTCTGAGGAGAAGAGATTGGAGCAAATACCTCAGAGATGAGGAGGAGCCAGCCATGCAACAATCTTTGGGGAAGCATTCCTTGTGCAAAGGTCCTGAGAGAAGAAGGCACTGGATGTGCAAGAACCCAATATGGCGGAAATGGGCTACGGGTGGGGAGTTGGACAAAATGGGTTTGACAGGTTAGCAGCAGCCAAAGAAGGCAGGAGTTTGAACTGTTTATGTTTTCGGCACAGCAGTAGCAAGCCACTGGAGGATTTTAGAAAAGGGACCGGAATACATGATTTACATTGGAAAGGGTGCTCTCTAGCTGTGTGTACAGAACGGACTGCAGGGGCCAGGGATTTAGCTCAGTGGTTCTGCTGCCTGCCTCAAAAGTGCAAGGGCCCAAGTTCAATCTCTGGTATTAAAAAAAAAAGAAAGAAGAAGAATGGACTGCAGTTGTGGGGGGTGGGTCACACCCAGCAGCCATGGCAGAGATAAGGCGAGTGGGAAGCTGGGAAGAGAGGGCAGATTTGGACTCCAGTTCAGAGGGAGACACAGCAGGCGCATCAGATCCAGGGGAGAACTCGGGGCCTCCCTTGGTGTCGAGAGCTGGTAGGACCCTTAGAACTCAACCCCATCCCATTAACACAATGTACATATGAGGAAACTGAGGCACTGCCGGATCTGGGGCTGCCCAAGTAACACAAGGTAGACCCCATCTGAAGGTTGAGGCTTCTGCCTCACAACCCAGGCTTCCTCCACCAGGAAGACAGCAGAACACAGGTTGGCAAACAACAGTCCACCCAATCCAGAATGCTGCCTGTTTTGACAAATAAAATTTTATTAGAACACAATGCATTCATTCACATATGTATTGTCTATGGCCACTTTCACACCACAATAGCAGAACTGAGTAGTTATAGCTGAGACCATACTGTCTACAAAGCCTATGTTATTTTCTCATCTAACGGATCACAGAGCCGGGCGTGGTGGTGCATGCCTGTAATCCCAGCACTCAGGAGGCTGAGGCAGGAGGCTCACTGGGGTTGCCCTTCTGGAAAGGCTCCTGGGACAAAACTCTCCTCTGCTCAGGGCAATGGCAAAGCACAGGCACCATGACATTCACGCCACTAACACTGTACGAATTAAGTTCTATACGCATTTCCAAGAGACAGAAATGGATTCCATCTGGAAAGATCCAAGAAGACTTTCTGGCAAAGAGATCCGAAAGGAGCTTGAACAGCTGAGTAGAGGGTACTTGGGCAATGCTCTGCCCGCCCAATCACCGACTGCCCAGGACTCTGCTGAGTGAGTGGGAGAAGTCCCCCACCACTGGGAGCGTTCCAGCCAAACACGGCTGCCCGCCTGGCAAGGAGACCACACAAGATGAAAGAAACAATCTCTCAAAATCATGGGTCCCAGGGCAGTGGGCCTGTGGCTTCCGTAGCCTCATCTTTATCTTATTTGCGGACAGCAACACACACAAGCAGAGAGACAAGGAGTGGGGTGGGGACAGGAGACAGAGGGGATGAGAACCGGAGTGGTGGAAGGGGCACACTCACACGCACAGCTGAAGAGAAGCCTCACAAGCCGCCAGAGGGAGACATCTACACCAGGGCCTTGATGCCCCTTAACTGCTTGCAGATAGGAGGGAGAAAGAGCATAGGCTGACAATTAGGGTTAAAACTAATCAAACGTCCCTTTAATACCTCTGCCTTGGCACCTGGCATGCTCCTTAATGCGCCCCATTGTTCCCTGGCAGAGCTTTGGCGGCTGGAGCCCTCAGCTGCCTCTCCTGCTGCCAGGAGGGAGGTGGGCAGGCTGGGGAGGGGAGCGGTGGGGAAGGGTACCCCAGGCCCCCCGGGAGGCTCTGCCGGGAGCCCAGCAAGGGGCCCACCAGGCACCAGTGCCCAGGGAGGGGCAGCAAGAAGAGTCAGGCAAAGGGCAGCTGCCTCTTCCCTGCTCCCTGCCCTGTCAGGAAGGCAAATCTCACTCTGCAAGTGAGGACAGGGGCCAGGAGGCTAAACGCTTCAGCAGGAGTCACTTGCAGGCTGGCTGAGCGCACAAGTCCGCGTCAGCAATCTGAGCGGAGTCCGGCCGCTGGCTTCTAGTGCCAGCCTGGGAAGTGACGTTGGCCTCCCGAGCCTCAGCTTTCCCATCTGCACGCTGACAATGCAAGAGCACTCGTGTCCTGCCGTCAGGGGCTAACGAAACGAGATGGGCACAGGGCACAGCCTGCGGTCGGAGCTCACTGTGGTCATGATCTCATCCCTGCTGCGGAGCTAGGGCGCCGTCCAGGGCTGGCTGCCACGTCGGCTGGGCCTCCTGCTGCTGCGCCCCAGAAGGTCCCTGAGCACTGGGCAGAACTGCAGCGCTGGCCTGTACGCACGAGGGGCCGCGGTCAGCGGAGCCGCCTCGACTGTGAGCTCTGGGGCCCTGGCTGTGCTCACAGATCCTTCTCCAGAAGAGCCTGGGATGCCTTTGAGCCCTGAGACAGGCGGATGCAGCACGAACCAGCTATGTGGGGTGCTGTCTTCACTGTCATCCTGCAGGACCCTAACGCTCCTCTGCTCGCAGTCTGCATTTCCAGGGTTCCCTGATAAACCAGGAAGCACAAGGCAGAAATCAAAGTGGACTCTGCACCCACAGCACGGCTGACAAGCTCACAGCTGCCCCAACACGGCTGGAACAAGCTGGATCACAGGCTGAGCCTCACACTTAAAAGCCTGGGGACAAAGAGGCAAGGAAAACAGGTTCTTGGACTCAAATGGAGCAGGAATCATCTGAACTTCAGAGTCAGGTCTAAAGCCCAAAGGATAATGCATTCATATTTCTAAGTAATTGTCTTTTCCCCCCAAAAAGTATATTGGTCTTAGAGGTGGAAGGCTGGGCCTTAATCTACTGGCTCTGCAATGAGTGCTGTCACTTTTGCTCTTTAAACCTCAGTTTGCCAATCTGTGAAGTGGGACCCATACGACCTGCCCTGCTTTCACCTGGAACTCTGCACACGATGCCGTCGGGCTCCAAATTAAAATGCCTCCTGAGGCCACCTTGGCTGTATGGAAAGAGGAGGCACCCAGGCTCTTGACACAGAGTGGCAGGGGCTGTGGCCAGGTGCAGAGGGGGTACTGTCTAGAGGGGTGGCTGTTACCCAGACCTGGCAAGCTTTCATGATTCTAGAACCCAGGTCCAGCTGCCAGACTTTCAGCTTTATTGCAAAAAGCCATTCTAAAAATATGAAATATTGTAATGTTTAGGTACTGGCAACAAACATTTAAAAAATAAAGACACCTGTTTCATTTTGGCTCAGTGGTTTTGCAGCCTTCCTAACAAGTGCAAGGGCCCGAGTTCGAACCCTGGTACCACAAATAAATAAATAAATACATACATACATACATAAATAAACAGAGCAAATAAATTTAAAAAAAGATACCCAAGCACCTATGGGCCAGCACTGAGTGAGCCACATGACACCTACCTAGGGATTGTACCCCGCCTGTGGGCTAGCAGGCTGTAGCGTCTGTTAAAAGTATGAGTAAGGTTTGTTTTTTAACGTGAAGGTCAAATAAATTAATGCAAGAAGCTCTCAAGAGACAGTCATTAAGGATTACTCGTAATGAAATAACCAGGACTCCAAACTACAGACCCTCATGTTCCAAAACAGAATTATCAACTTTTTCCTAAAGTTAGGTGCCAAATTTAGTACCTGTTATTTCTCAAATAGACACGGACATTCTATGGCCATACCATCCTGAACGGACCCGATCTTGTCACATAAACACATACACACATGCACATTTTCATTGTCTGTAGCTGACTCTGATCAGGAAGAAAACACCCAAAGGATAACACTTTTCAGTTGACAACATACAACCCGCATTGGCCGCAGTGAGTAATTTTCGCGCCCCACCCCCTCAGATGTTTCCAACCGGTTCCCTTTAAGCAACCTCCTGCCGACAGAAGCTCCCCTCCGACCCTGCGCTCAGTGGCAGCCTTCGAGGGTGTGGAGGCTGACATATGTAACTCAGGGGACACCCGCCCAGCCACACCACCCTGGTGACCCAGGCTCTTGGGAGGCTGCCTGTGTGTGGCCCCAGGCACACGTGGGACTGGCTGTGATCCCCGCCTGGGCACGGCCGCCAGCCCTCAGATTAAGAAAGCACTTGGCAGAGCCAAGCGCGACAAATCCAAGACCCAGGCTCTCGGGTCCTCAGTGATCGCTGAGGACTCACAGACTCATCCACAGCCCAGTGCACCTGTTCCCTGGGTGGCCCCGTGTACGCACCTCAGTCACCTCAACTTTAACGTGATCATCCCAGGAACCTGAGGAAATTGGGGAAACTGCTCTGTTCTGGAGGAGCTGGAAGCCCAGGGGCGAGGCAGAGGCCAGCGAGGGGCAGGGCTGGCGCGTGGGTCGGGTCAGTTCGGATTCCAAGTCCGCAGTCTCCCCTCTGCTCTTGCCAGCTCGAGGAAGAGGCTCAGAGTCTCCACATGCCACCCTCTCCCGGGAGGCCCCTCTTCAGCCCCTCCCTGTGACCCCACACCAGGAAGGCCACAGACTATGGGCAAAGGAGGAAAGCAAAGCTCCAGAGCCCGGCCTGCCCAGGAGGATCCGCAGGGCCCCGCCCGTCCCCCAGGGGCTCCGGACTCTGATGTGCTGGCACCTGACTCGCAGCCAGCACTAACTGGCACGCAGAGCTTTCCTGCGGTGCTGACTGGCAGTACAAGCAGCAGCGGCAGGTAAGTGCCCTCCCCGGGAAGAGAAGCTCCGAGGCAGCACCCAGGAAGCAGTTCGGGGAGGAAGAGGCGGTCTCCCGAGGCTCTACCAAGCATAAGATCCTTGGCCCCCCAGCTCCAGACCAGCTTGAGGGCCCCTCGGCTACAGCCGGAGTCTCCATCCTTAACAGGCTCCCCGGGGATTCTGATGGCCCTGAGGCTCAAGCACCATGGCTCGGTCCAAGCTTCCTGCCCTCTGCCAGCAGGCACTGAGCACCAAAGCAAGGGTTCCCTCCTCCCTCCCTCCCTCCGTCATTCAGCAAACATGCTGGAGGAGCAGAAGCAACCAAGGCAGAGGACAGCTCCTATCTTCAGACAGCACAGTCTGGACAGATTAAACCTAACCGCCACAGAAGGGGCTTGGGGCAACCAGAGGAGGGCACATGCACCCAGCTGCCCCGCAGGGCCACATCAGGGCAAGGGGAAGACAGCAGAGGTCTTCCTGACCGGGCTGCTAAGGCAAGAAGCAGGCAGTCAAAACTGAAGCTCTGGACAGCTAAGGCCAGTGGGCAACTGCCGGAGCTGGGGGACTAAGAACCCGGCCGGCAGGCAGCTGGCAACCGGCAGAAGCTCCAGGAAGCGGGAAGGCTCCCCCAACAACTGCTGCACCTTCCCAAGGGTCAGGAGGGGTTGCAAGAAGCCCCCGCCACACAACCTTGCTGCAGCAGCTAGTGGAGATGCCTCACCCGCCCAGCTCTCTCCACGGCTGAACCCCGCGCCGGCCAACAACAGCTCCCACATGCAAGGGCGCAGGCACCCTTCTCACCTCAGCCACAGGAGCCAGGCCCTCTACCAGGGGGCACAGCTTCCCCCAGCGCCTGTTCCACGCCAAATGTTGCGCTCAGTATTTTGCCCTTGGTGATTCATTTAACACTCAAATGAAAACACCAAAAGAATTATTCCCAGTAAAGAAGCCGAGAATTCCGAGCATTCAGGTTAAGCCACCCACCCAAAGCTCTGAATCAGGGAGCGTGGCTCCAGAGCTAGAGTCCTGCACGGGGCTGCAAAATGTCCTAAGCCAGGAGGAGAAACTGGGAGCTGCTTCACCGATGGGGCCTCAGGAGGGGCGGGGCAAAGTTTCCTCTTCGAGGTCTCGCCACCCCAAGCGATCTCCTGGGTCAGTGAAGAGGGCCAGTCTTAGGGCACAGGTCTCTCCCCGCTGTGCAGACAACTTGGTACCCAGGGCAGCCTCACAGAAGGAGGTGGTGGGCAGTGGGGGCAGCAGGTCCTCTGCCCTACTTAGATACAGAGGAACAAGAGGACAAGAGCTCGTGCTGGCTCTGAGACTCAGGCCCTCGGGCAAACACCCGGGATTCTGTGAGCTCTGGTCCCCTCGTTCCTTCTCTCTAACTGTGAGTACTGAGCAAGCTATAAAGGCAGCAGGCTCAGTAAAGTAAATGCTCAGTCAGTGGTAACTGCCATTATCGCTACCGCCATCATCCTCACTAGTGTCACAACGACATCATTCTTCTTATTAGTAGTATTTTATGTTGTAGCTTTCATCACCTGAGAAAACTAAAGAAAATTCACCATTCAAGGCCAGGGATTCAGCTCAGTGGTTCCACTGCCTGCCTTGCAAGCACAAGGTCTGGAGTCTGATCCCCGGTATCAAAAAAAAAAGCAAAATAAGAAAATTCACTATTCAAAACTCAGGATTCTCTCAAAACCAAAGGGAAGAAAATATGGGCCTGCTCTTTTCCCTTCCCTCTCCTATCTACACTCAGCAGAGGGCAGCAAACAGGAACCATGAAAAGATAAGAGTGAAGAGAGACACATGGAGAGAAAGCTACACACGCATAAATACACACCCACCCACCACAGCAAGCGGAATTGTTTAGCTTCCTCCAGCTTCCAAAGTATGAACACTCTGCCTCCTCCAGCTAAGAGGGCCAGGCAGAAAAATGTTGAAGCTGAAGAGACAGAAGTTCTTTTTCAGCTTGAGAGAAACGTTCAGGGAGCTGACTTCTGGGCTGCATGGGAAAGGGCAGCTCTCTGGACACCTGCAAGGGAACCGAAGGCGGCTGCTCTTCCCACAGTCTGGGCGGCCCAACCCCACCCTCAGCTCCAGGCTGGGCTAAGACAGCCCACATAGCTCCTCCTCCCGACAGGCAGGCCCGACAAGCTGTGAGCTCATCAGGCCCCCTGAGCCACTAATGCCTAGAGGGCACGCTGGAAGATCCAGGGAAGATGCCTCTCCTCTCTTCTATAGAAGCAACCAGAGGAGAGAAGCTTTCTTCTCTAGGAGCTAGGTATGGATATGAGCTCTCCAGGCACAGCTGTCATACGTTGCTACTATGGTGGCTCAGTCCAGGGCAAAGCTAATACAGAGAGACAAAGTCAGAGCCAAGAGAACACAAGGAAAGAGTACTATCGCACAAACCTCTAGATCATAGCATACCTGAAACCACCTGCAATCACGGGAGCCCGTGTGGTCCCTTAACTAATTTCAGCCCGCCTGGCTTAACTCATTCTGTTACTTGTAACTGACACAGAATCTGAGGTGGCTCAATTAGCTCTGTTGGCCATGGAAGGAAGTCACAGCGCCACGTGCTCCGCAGCCATTTAATTCCTCTACTCCCCTGCAGGATCTCTTTGCCACCTTAAAGTTTCATCCATTTTACTCACTTTAAAAGTATAAAATGTTGAGAAGAAAATGTGCAAAAGTGGTTCTGCAAAAAAGATAGGTAGGTTCCTGCAGATAACTGTTCTCATTAAGTACGGGCCCCTAAAGGTTGCTGTAATAATCTTCGCTCAACAGAGAAATAATGGTAGTGAAGGATGAAATATTAGTATGGGGGTTGGGGGAGTCTTCCCAGCAAAATAGAGTAAGAAGTTGGAGAGCACTGTGTTCTGGTCTGTGCCCCTCTCTGTGAGGGGTGCTTAGTGACGTCCCTCTCTTCTGGGCGGGAGCTAGGCTATATGACTTCCTGTCTTCCAGCGGCCAAATGCTATTCTATGAGCTAGACCAGGGCATATCCTCCCCGGGAGGGGAGGCCACGAAGCACTTCCGGGCTACCGCCTTCCCTTACTCTCTGATAAGGAGCAAGACTCTTATCTAAGTCCTTCTCTTTCCTGGCTCTGACACTTATACGAGCTGCAGAAGGTCAGCTATATGCAAAATACAGAAGCCACTGCAGACACTGTCAGGAGCACTGAGCTGCCCCAGACATGCTTCTAGCTGCCAAGTTTGCCTCGAGGTTGTTTTACACAGTGCTGAGATCCCGACTCGGTCCAAGAGCTGACTGTGGACAAGGAACAATTAGCAAGCTAGATGGTTATCTCTTAAATGGGCCTCTTGCCTATTCACTCCTGATTCCATTACCTATTAGTTATGTGTCACTGCAATCAACAGATTAAAGGCTGGACATCTTTGGATTCTGGTGCAAAAGGAGGCATCAGAGTACAAACAAACCCTTAAATGGGACCTCATCACAAGTTAGGCTGTAGGTGGCCTATTGGAGAAACCTTCCTAACATGTTCTTCCAACTCTCAGAAAGCCGGGACATTACGCAGCACTGGGAAAGCGCTAACTATCTATTTCCACCATCACAAATGAATTCCAAGGTCATTAACTCCACTTGAGTATCAGCGCTGAGAAACACTCTGAGGCCAGGTCTGGGCTCAGTGGGAAAGAGGCTGATGAGGAACATCTGTCTGGGCTACACCAGGGAAGCGACACAGCGACACACACTTGCCCTCTCCCCTTCTCGCCACACAGCTAAGAAATCCAAGGCCCAGAGAGGTGAAATTGCTTTCTTGAGGTCACAGAGTGAGCTCAGGGTAAGAGAGAGAACTAGAAGCCAAGCCTGCCTTCCTAAGGAGACCCTGCCTCAGTGGGTCTCCTCCTCAGGAAACAGCAGAGGAGGGCAGGAGAACGCAAGGAAGCCAACTCCCTCCTACGGGCATCAGATTTCACTTGGGCGAGCAGACAGAAAAGTGATTAGCTACCTAAACAATCCAGGCCCTCTGCGTACAGTTAAAGAAATCACTGCAGGCCACATTTCTGTGGCGCTTAACTTGCTGATGGGCAAAGGCTCTGCTACCAGGAAGATGGGAAAAAAAAAGAAGCGACAAGTATTGATTTGTGGATGCTCTAAGAATAAAGTTCAGCTCTGACACATGAGAAAAGCAACTAATACCTCAAAATTAAAGTCACTTGTATTCCATTTTCCCACCAACTTCTATTCTACAGACACCGCTGTCCAATGAAGTCATTTCTCACCACAGACTGTGGCTCTGAAATGGAGAAGGACTGCATGGAGTTTCCTACCGTGGGTATTTAATAACCAGTTCCCAAGCCTGGAATATGAAACAGACTCTAGAATTAAACCAAGAGGTTAAGTAGAGCAGGGCTAGGAATGAGAGAGAACCCCAAAATAAAGGAAAGATGGCCTCAAAGCTGGCTTTTCTTGCTTGGTTTTGCAGCTTTCCAAAAAACCAGCTGTGTGCCCAGATGAATGCTAAACATCCCAGAAGCATTATGTGTTCTTTATAAATGAGACGCCCTGCTCGGCTCTAGAGGAACACCCAGGCTGAGCCAGCACGGCAGTTACGAAGGCTCACATTTTAGCAGACGACAAAGACTCCTGATTTGAAACTCCATTCTTTGGTCCACTGGCAAAATCAAGCAGTTAAAGGACTGCTCGGTGGGCAGAGAAGTTCTCTCAAACCACAAGGAACCTATTTTTCATCTGGATAAAGTCCTGCCAGAACTCCCTCCAGAGCCTCTGTGGTTATTACTACCTGAAAGACCAACGAAAGTCTCAACAAACATGACAGTGAGAGGCGGAGCCACCTGGTCAGCCCCGTCCAAAGAGCCCTGTGAGCTCCAGACCCATCTCCCAGGTAGCAGGCTGACAGGGCTGCCGGTGGGACCAGCATGACTCCGGGACTCAGCTCCCCTCGCACAAGGCCAGCTGACATTCAAAGGAGGCACCAGGGGCCAAGCCCAGGGCGCTGCATCTGCGGGAGAGTGGAACAGAAAGGGGCTGTGTGGGAATCTGGCAGGATGTTCGGGAGAGGCAGCAGATGAATGCTGAGTCCTGTAGCACCTAGCAGAGCTCACCAGTGGGGAAACAACTCTCTCCTGCTACTCCCAGTAAGCAAAGAGGTTTTCTTTAAAGCTAGGACAATCGGTTGACAGACCTGCCCCTGCACACACCCACAACCCCCCACACACACCTTTGCCACTCCAACCCCCTCCTCTTCATGCTATTCCAGGGAAAGGAAATGAATAGCACTAGACCTGCCCAGATGAGCCTCTGCTCATTTCAGTGAGGGGCTCCAAGCAACATCCAGCTGTTGCTCCCCTCTCCCTCTGCACAAAAGGCTGCCTTATTCCATCAGTGCCCTCTTGCACAAGGGAGTAATTTATTTTAAAGCTCAGGCCAAACTGGCAGTTAACCTTGACCTTCTCTCTACACATCTGGGTCTACAGAAAATGAAAATCAGGACATCTCTAGCATCTCCTGCAGTGAAATACGAGGGCTTTCTCCAGGCAGAGGCAGAGTGTCAACAGCTATTTTAGAAGTGCCAAAGCTGTTCCAAAGGAGAGTTTGCACTTGGCCGGGACACTCCCCCTTGGGCTGGGGTTGTGTCCAGTATGGCGCCCCCAGAGTTAGGGATGCTACCAGGGACCCCATGGAGTCAGGAAAAGGGGGGAAAAGACTAATTGTACTCTTCAGTGATTCAGAGATAGCATCACAATGCAGACACTGGACCAATATTCTCATTTCACAGATGGAGAAAGTAAGGCTCAGAGAGGGAGACCGGGGGTAACCAAGGACAAGGACACAGACAGCAAGTTAATGGCAGAGCTGAGGACAGAACCCTGGCCTTCTGACCCTTATGCCAGTACAGGATAGAAAGAGATGAAAGAGATTCTGTGGGAAAACCCACCAGATACAGAATTGAAGGGAGAGAGGTCCAAGTCGGCTGCCAGTCTGAAGCAGGGGTTTAGCAATGAAGTTGGGCCCTTGTCTCTAAACAGTACGCTCTACTGTTTAGATCAGAAAGATCAACCAGACCTTCTAAGATTTGTTGCAACAATTCCCAGAGTGACAGGCTGAGCTCCAGTAGATCAGCCCCGTAGCAAAGAGCCTTCTGTGTTCAAGATGCCAGAACTCGCCTGATACTGAGAAGTGAAAGGAGAATCAGTGGCCTCTAAAAGTCAGCGTCTTCCCCTGAGGGCAGCCAACCATCAGTCAAGTCTGACCCTGAGGCACAAATTACCCACTTCCCATGGGACCAAGAAAAGCCCATAAGGAAACCCAAATACCCTCCTGTTGGAACAGTCTGAGCATGCATATGCTGGCCAGGAGCTGCAAGAGTCAGAGTGATGTGACAAAAACTCTGCTATCAGGAAGCTGCAAGGCTATGTACATACACACACACACACACACACACACACACACACACACACACGGACATGAGTGAGTTCAGAAGAGGCATCAACTGTTAAGATCCCAGCTTTGTCCAGAAGAAGCAGTACATTTGATCAGTTTTGAAGAGACAAGGAGGACATGTGGTGTTCCATCCTCAGGGCAATGGACATCAGTACCTCTGGGACAGGTCAGGGATCCATCCACCACCTGAGGGCAAGAGGGTCAAAGGCAGCAAGTTCCTCAAGGAGCAGCAGCTCACCCAAACCCACCTCCAGGAGTCTGAAGCTCCAAAGGAAACAGGATCTGGCATCCCAGGGAATGCACAGGACCTGAGCAAGGAAAGGGCTGGGGGAGGGGAGAAACAAGCGGGGACAGGAGAGCCGGGAGACGCAGGTGTTCCCCCCGCAGATGACAAAACAGGAAAGGGACGGATCTGGGGGGAAACACACCAAGATCAGCAGGTGGGAGGGTGCAGAGAGAATGTGGACACCAAATAGAAGCACTAGCACCTCCACTCCGGTCCTCAGGAGGAATCTTCCTGGGACACAGAAAAGCAGGTGGAGAAGTGTGGAAGTGATCAGGGAATATCAGAGAGCAGACGGGAAAAAAGGGAAGGTAAAACATGATGAGATATGGAGGTCCGGACTGGGCACCAGGCGTCATGGGTTCTACTCTTGGCTCTGTCTCCGACTGGAATGGAATCCTGGACAAGTCCCTATCCTTTTCCGAGCCTCAATTTTTCCAATCTGCTGAATGGGAAAAGCAAAATCTTCGGCGCTGCCTCTGACGTGACAGAAGAGGTAGAATAGGATTCGTAGGCTAGAAGTGAATTCGAGGACTGGGGTCCTCAACCCCAGGCAACTGAGGCGCTCACCTGTCCGGCCGCCGGTGCCACAGCCGCCCCGGGCTCCCCGGGGGTGTCGTCGGGTTGCCGCTCGC
>NW_022900921.1:7997938-8018640 GCF_012274545.1 Fukomys damarensis | reverse complement strand
CCCCGGGGACATGCACACAGTGCGAGAGGCCGGCCAGAAGCTCGGCGCCTGCAGCCCGGGGCTGTGGCTTCCCGCTCGCCTCGGCTCGGGACTTGAGACCCGCTTCGGCCCCGAGTGTTCTCGGCGGCAAAATTGGGCCATGGCCGTGCTCCGCGCACGGTTCCCCCGGCCGTTCCCGGCTCTCTTGATCTCCGAGACCCGGACGTTAGGGGTGAACTCCCTGTGGAAACCGTAGAGGGCCACCTGTCCGCTGTCCCGCGTGGAGGAGACCCTTTCTCCAGCACGCCCCCCACCCCCACAGATCCAAACGGCTCTGGGTCCCGCTTGTGCTGCCCCGAGCCCTTCGCACAGCCTCCGGACTCCCAGTCCCTATTTAGCCACTCAGCAGACCACCGGGAGCGCGACTGCGTGCCAGACCCGACGAGGAAGTGGGGGCGACCCGGCCCGGACGGCTGGGAACTGAAGCGTTAGACAAGCGGTCCGCCGGCCAGCTGCGGTGCTGAGCGCAGAGTCGGGGTGCCGGGCGCGATGGTCCTCTGGGGCGCTCAGGGCTCTCGCTTGGCTTCCTCCCTGCTGCGCAGGGACCCAGGGTTCTTCTTCGCTGCCCTCCCCTCTGCCACCCCACAGGCGTCCTGGATATTCGCTTCCCCCCCGCGATGGCCTCCGTGGGCCCCAAGCCTGCGAGCTGAGGACGCCTGCTCCAGGCCGATCCGTGGGAGCTCGGTTTTCAGGGACTGACACGTGGCGAGCTTTCAGCTCCAAGTCAACGGAGCTCCAGGCCGAGTCTAGGCTGATGGATCTCTGCCCCTGGCCACCGACTCTGCCTTCTGTCCGCCCGGTTGCTGGTATTGTTTTCCTATATAGGTTGACCACGCAGGTCCTACCCCCAGCAATCCGTCTCCTCCTCATCTAAATCTGGAGATATGTTTTTACCCTCCCTGTCTTGTTGAATTGCCACCTCCTCCACAAAATCCTCTAAAGCTCCTCCTTGGGGCTTGCTTAATTTCCTTCGGTTTCTGTCCAAGTAATGCTTATCAAATCCTTCCAGTGGCTTTGGACCGCCCCGGGTTCCCCGCAAGGAACCATGAGATTCCACACTGACAGAAATGGTCAGCCCTCGCTCCGGACACCGCAATGTGCTCCAGCTGCATTAGCCTTCATGCTGTTCCTCAGAGCGTACCAGGCACATTCCTGCCTCAGGATCTTTGCACTTATTACTTCTGCTTGTAATGCCCATTCGTCTGTTTTTACATTCTAGCCTTGTGTCTTTTTTTAAAAAAATATTGTGTTAAACATAAAACTTAACATTCTAACCATTTTTAAGTGTGTGGTTCTGCAGCGTTAAGCAGTTCACATTCTTTTGCAAACATGACTATCCATCTCCACAGCTTTCTCCTTATCCCAGACGGAAATCCCATACCCACTAAACAGTAACGCTTCATTCCTCTCCTTCCCAACTGCTAGCAGCCTCCTTGATCCTTTGCTTTATGAATTTGACTATTCCATGTACCTCGTGTAAGTGGAATCATGTAAGTGCCCTTTTGTGCCTGGCTTATTTCACGTACAGTACTTTCACGGTGAGTCCATGCTGTGGCATGTATCAGAATGCCATTCCCTTTTAAGACTGAACCATATTCTGTTGTTGTATATACCACGTTTTGTTCATCCATCCTGGACATCTGTCTGGTTCATGTCTACTTTTTGGCCATTACGAATAATTTTGCTGTGAGTAGTCTTTCTTGCATATGCGTCAATGGACAGTATTTATGTAATTAGATAATGTTGCAAAATTCTTTCCTACGCCTTCCTAGCCCTGAGTGTAGTGCTGGTAAATGGGGCGCTAGCATGTTGCTTCTATAAAGCAAGGTTCACTGTGTGGCTCTTGCTCACCTGTCACTTCCTGGCACATTAGAATAATCTAGGAGAGTGCTTACGACAGCCCAGGAGGCCTGCACCTCCCGACCCGACTTCTAACTTTTGCCTTTTTTTCTTTCCCATCTCTTACATTGGTCTTGCTATATCCCTCAAATATACCAAGTTGATGATGGCCTCAGGGCCTTTGCAGATTTGCGGTGCTCTGTCTAGAAATTCCAACCCTTTGCCTGGTTCTCTCCATTGTCTCAGGACTCAGCTCAGAGATCCTGTCTCAGAACTAACCGGACCACCTGATGTGGGCACCCACATCATTTCTATTTGGTTGGTTTTTCTTTGGAGCAGGTCCTGTTTTTGGTCTCCCTCTACAATGTAAGTTCTTTTTGGGGGTGGGGGTTGAGACAGGGTCTCACTATGTAGGTGAAATTGACCTGGAACTCACTATGTGGCCCAGGCTGGTCTCGAACTCACAGCGATCCTCCTGCCTCAGCCTCCTGAGTGCTGGGATTACAGGCATGTGCCACTACGCCCAGTATAATGTAAATTCTAAGCAAGCAGGTGCTTGGTAGTTCTTTATACCCCCTTCCTCTTTCAGAACATACTTTCTTTTCTTGTTAATTAGAAAGCTGGCATTCCTTTAAGGGGAAAGAATTTGCACGAGAGGGTCTATCTTCCCTAAGCTAGAGCAGGGCCAAGGCATGGGATTCCAGCTCCGACTTCCTAACCGTATGAAGCTGAAGTATGGATCCTCCCAGGCACAGCATACAGTCGGTGCTCAGTAATTACTGTCTGAGGCAAGTGCAGCAATTCAGGTCATGACAGGAGAGGACATATCCAGGATCTCTTTCCTTCCCACCCCTCTGAAGATCTCTGGAGGATTCTGCCAGAAGTTGGATTTAAGCTTTTCCTCCTGTCTCACTACTGTCACTTGTTGATCAAAGGTACACGCCAGCCAGCCCGCCCCCAGTGGGGACTCCAGCCTGAGAGCCCAGCTTTAATCCCAGGACCCTTTGATCACCTTCTGCAGTGTGCATCAGGCAGGGGGAGGGCCCCTGGGGATTTATCCTGCTCACAGAGACAATGCAGCCTCCTGAGAAATGCTGAGCTGGTCACTAAAAACGAGCAAGCAATGTTACTTTCAGACTGTGCCCTCCTACAAGGCCTGTCTGGGCATTAAATGAGAGAATGTGCTTAAAGGGCTTACTGCACACAGTCCCTGATCTAACGGAAGTACTAGTAACAAGGGAAGAAATAAAATCTCAACACAAGGAGTGCCGAAGATGAAGGCACAGGATTTCACCTGCAAGGCGAACCCTGTGCTCTGATCCGCACCTCTCGGATCTGATCTATCCCTGTCCTTCACATTCACTCCACACCAGCCCGGGACACCTTCATCCTAGTCCTTGAGTGCCCTCTACTCCTTCCAGCCCTGAGGCCTTTACATTGGCTCCTGTTGCTGCCAGCTGTTTCCCCAGATCTTCCTCCCATTGCTGGCTCCAGCTCATCCTCCAGGTCCCTGCTTAAATGTCATTTCTTCACAGAGGCCCTGTTAAAAGCATCCTCTCTGCACCTTCTATCTTGCTAGGTTTTCTTCATCGTGTACGTCCCCTTTCTTTGCCGTAGTCTAATCTTTGTGCTTATTTACTTGTTTATTATTATAGGTCTTCTCCAAATAGACTGTCAACTGCCCTGGGCAGATGTCTTGTCTGCTCATGCCCTGCCGTAGCCCCACATTGTGGAATATTTGTGCCTGATACATGCAAAAGGGTAAAAACATGAGTTTGATGAACAGTGAGTATCTCCTCTCCTCTCCTCTCTCCATTTTTCCATCCCCCCCTTTTCTTTGAGCTACATATTCTCTGCCGTACTCATCCTTCAGTTTTCCTTCTTGTCATTGTCAACCAGAGGTGAGGTGACAGGCATAGGCTTCAGTCTTCCTGCTGAGGATACAACACCTTTCCTATTGGAAGCCCTCACCTTGGCTTTCGTAGGGGCCTTTGCAGCTGACATGTCAATGACTGCACCCTCAGGCTGGTCTGGCCAAGCCCTGAGGTGCAGATCAGCAAGTCAGGAGCTCTCGACATCACTCATTCTAATGTTCATTAACCCTGGCCAAGTCCCTTAGCTGCTCTGAGCCTCCATTTTCTCATCTGCAAAACGAGGATGATTCCAATGCTCTGGTTTCCAGGCTGGAGCGGAAGAGCTTGGCTTGACCAAAAGCAAAACCTCGACAGCTGTCTGTGTTGGCTTTCTGTGTCGCCCGCCACCCTAATCCTGCCTACTTCTCCTGCCCTTGGGGATCACCATGCTCAACTGACACTTTCTCAGAAGCCCAACCTCCCTGCATAGACAAAGCTCCCATAGTTTATAGCCCCTTAGCACTGCCTTTCCTTACCCTCATAGTGTGGATATACAGTTGCTAGGTTATTGTGTGAGGTTGTTCTGTCCTGCTGAGTTGTAAATCCCATGAAGACACAGACTATGTTTAGGTTTTCATACTTCTTGCTCATTTTTCAGAGGCTTTATTTTTCTAAAGCAATTTTAGATTCACAGCCAAATTGAGCAGAAAGTATGACATGTCCCCCGCCCCACACATGCTACACTTGGTACCACTGAACCTACCCTGACACTCAGTATCGCCCAAAGTCCTTCGCTCACATTAGGTTTGACCTTGATGTGGTAAATTGTGCACTGTGGACAAATGTATAATGATGTGCCCACCATTACAGAATTATACAGTGTAGTTTCGCTGCCCTGAAAATCCCCTGTGCTCACCCGTTCGTGCTCCCCTTCCTTCTCCATAGTTTGCCTTTCACAGAACATCATGTAGTTTGCAGCCTTTTCGCATTGGCTTCTCTCACTTAGCAGTATCCTTTAAGGTTCTTCGGTGTCTGTGTGGGGGGAGGGGTTGTTGGGGATCTAACTCAGGGCCTCATGCACACTAGGCAAGGGCTCTACCACCGAACTATACCACCTGGTCCCTCCTATGTATTTTTGTGGTTTTTATGGTTTTATAGCCCATTTCCCTTTACTGCTGAATAGTATTCTGTTATCTGGATGTTTCACAGTTTATCCATTCACCTACTAAAGAATATATTGGTTATTTCCAAGTTTGAATGATTATGGATGAAGCTGCTATAAACATCCATGCAAGTTTTTATATAGCCACAGGTTTCCAGCTCATTAAGGTAAACAGCAAGAGGCTCAAGTATTTAATCACATGGCAAGAATATGTTTAGATTCTTTTTTGAGAAACTGCTGAATTTTCTTCCAAAGTATAAAATATGAAGTGTAAAATGACCATTTTGTGTGCCCATCAGCAGTGAATAATATAGAGAAAGAAAAATTCTGAATCTGAAACTTCTGTACCTGTATCTGGTCAGCCTTAATTAGTCTGGACTTTGCCCCTAACTTCTCGTATGATCTCAGAAGACTCTCAAATTGCCTGAACCTCGGGTTTATCATGTACGGGTCCATAAATGTATGAGATAGCAGGAATTAGAGATGCCTCACTAAATATGGTTTTATTTTTCATAGCAGAACATTTATTGGTACAT
Organism: Fukomys damarensis; assembly: GCF_012274545.1. Taxonomy (NCBI): domain Eukaryota; kingdom Metazoa; phylum Chordata; class Mammalia; order Rodentia; family Bathyergidae; genus Fukomys; species Fukomys damarensis. The sequence goes on along the minus strand of NW_022900921.1, from coordinate 8,013,211 downwards.
TTTAGGCATACAGGAGGATAACATTCATCAGGGAATTTGCACCTATACCTGGTACATTCCACCTCTTTTTTCTCCTTCCCCTCTCCTTTCAAGCCCCCTCCCCTAAACATGGTTTTATTAAACAAAGCCCTTGTATCAGATGCTTTGAAATCTTTTTAATTCCACAATTCTGGACCCAGTCTTGCATGGCAGGATGGGGGAGGACTAGCAGATGTGGAATATCGCTCTAGGAGGCTCAATCTGCTGTCTGCATTGCAGCTCCTAGTTTGAGTTGAGGTTTCGCAGGATGTCTGTTTGAAATGACCTAGACAGGGAATTCTTCTCTCCTCCTCTCTCTCCCCTGCCCCTCCATTTAAGCCAACCATAAAGGAATTCTATTGAATCAAGACAGTGAATATGGAAGGTGCCTCGAGTAGGATAACTTTAGAAAGAGCAGACAGAGAAGCTACAAATGTTAAAATATAAACATTCCATGTTGTTGGGCAGATACATCTCAAACAAAGCCTCAGCTGGCAGGTCAGATGCACATATTCAGTGCACGGGTAGCCTTCCTCCTGGTGCTGCCATGAAAACACCAGGGCTTGGGAAAACAGAGTATTTCCTGTTTAAGTCCTCTTCTGTGTCAGTTAGCTTTTCACCTCTGTGACCAAATACCCAAGAACAATGACTTTGAGGAGGGAGGGTGAGTTGTGGCTCCAGTTTCTGAGGTTTCAGTTGGCCATCAGCTGGGTTCAGCGCTTCAGGCCCGTGGTAAGACAGAACACCATGGTGGACCTTGGGGCTCCAGTGGAGAGCTGCTCACTTCATGGTAGCCGAAAACAGCCAGACGGTAAGACAGCCGAAGAGAAAGGGACCTGGAACCAGACACAGTCCTTATGGTCACACACCGATGATGCACTCCCTTCAACCAGGCCCCATCTCCTGGGGCTGTAACCTCCCAATAACATGCAGCTATGATGCAAGTCCCTTCCAGAGCCCATCCTCTGAACACACGAACTTGGCGGGGGACAGAGTTGGGGTGGGCACTTTAGATCTAAACCATAACGTTGTCGTTTTTGTACAAAGAAGAAAACATTTGTACAAAATGCAGAGAAGTGGTGAGATGTAAGACAAAGGGTCTTCCTAGGAGTCTGAGGTTCTGGAAAGGGTGTCTCCTCTCTGTGGGTACTGGTGTGAAGAAAGGGAGCTGGATACTCTAACCCAGTGTTCCCGACCTTGGTAGTTTGTTAGATTTTCCCAGGAACCTTTAAGAAGGGACGTGGCTGGGTTGCTGAGCCCTGTCCCAGACAATCGATCAGCTTTCCCTCAGCGATTCCTATTGCTGACAATCACTGCTAAGGAGCTTTCCGGGTTCTAAAAACCCTGCAAAGGTTTTTCGTCTACTTAGTAGGTCGTCAGTGTTCCACTAGGTGGAGCCTTCCAGCAAATTTCAGCGGGTCCAGGGAGGTCTTGTCAAGGTCTGAAAGCAAGGTTTGGTGGTCTTTGCCGACAAGGAGAAGCCTGCGCTCCTGAAGAGATGACTGAACCTGCTGGTTGACAGCTTGCTGGCATGAGGTGGAGCCAAAGAATGTTGAGACTCCTCCCTATTAGGAAAAGGCCCTGGGAGGGGCAGCTCGGTTCCTGACTGTTGGCTTACCCATTCACTCATGCATTCTGGTCTCTTCCTCAGTTCATCCTGCAGTAACCTCAAACCCCATCTCAAAAACCCTATTATTGTGTTTTAAAACACCATGATTTTCCTTGGGGATTTATACTCCTCCACCTCAGCCGGCAAGCTGGGTCAAAACTGGCTCCTACCTCAACTCCCCGTTTAGCCAATCAGAACACTCAATCCCTTCCGCTACAGTGATTGGCCAGGGGTGGGCACCTGATCTCACTTGAAGCACGAGGTTGGATTGTGTGGTTTTAAATGTAGAGTTTACCGAGGAAATGGAGGACGCTCTGCCTTGGATTACTAAAAAGATTGGATATGAGCTCTATTCTGAGGAGTGCCCTGGACGTCTTAGCTTTGCTGCTAACCTCCTCCTCCCTCCGAGGAAGTGATATTTGGCCTGTGGACCTTTTGGTCTCTATTTTCCTGTTGGGTTCTGCCCTTGGGGAGCCAGGACAGGATTCCAAGTGGAAGGAGAGGATTCCCTTCAGGACTCCTTTTCCTAGCTCCCTTCCCGGGTCTCTGGCAGTAAGGGCATAGCTCCTGGCATGCGGCCTACTTTTAAACTACCCTTGCTCTCTGGGTTCTGATAACCTTTCCTCTCCTCCCTGTGTAGACCTCGGGCCAGGCAGTGCCAGCTGTTCCTAGCCCCAGGGCACAAAACTGTCCCTGTGGTCACCTTGTAGCCTGCTCCATTGTTCTGTTCCACGGTTCCCAAATTTTCCAGCATGAGTGCCATCCATTTCAAGCCAAGACCCTAGCTCAGTCAAGGTGAAGCTTTCTGAGAACATCTCCAGTACCGAGGAAGTGGAGAGGTCACCTAGTCACCTAAGCCAACCCCTGATGTCATCTGTGCTGCTGCTTCGACTGACCTCCCACATTCAAGCAATTACCTAATAATGCTGATTTTCTTGCCTAATGAATTTTAAACTCACTCCTTCCCCTCTAGGTCTGGTTCACGGAATGTAATTTCAAATGCCTGCAAGAATCCCTGAACAGAATCCTGCTACGTCGGATGACTAAATTCTCTACCTTAGGGACCACCTCCACCTTTATCCATGGGCTGGTCCTTGACCCATGACTTGCCTGACTTGGTTCAAAAGGACAAGTTGAGCCACTCAGACTTTCTCAGACATGGGAAGGGAAGGAGGCAGCGATATACAGGCATTGTCTCTTCAAATCTTCGGCTAAAGCCTGTGAGTTAGGATCTATTATTATTTCCAGTTTTCAGAAAAAGAAACTTAACTTTGCCTAGCTAAGTTCTTCGTGTATCACCTTGCCGACTCATTTAGTCATTGATTCAAGAGATATTCATTAAGAACCTACCAAGCTCCAGCCTACCACACACCAGGCTCTACAGCAGATGCTAGGGATTCAGTGGTGGGCAAACAGATGGATCGCAGTCTCACAGGGCTCCCAGCTAGTGATGGGAAGGGCATTGCAAAAGTGAACACATGAATAACAACTGTTTTACGTAGGAGGAAAGAGAGGGGTACTCACAGCTGTTGACGACAGATCTAGTATTAGAACCAAATGCTATTAGAATCAAACTCAACATTCAGTGAAGTTCTATTTGTATGACTCCCCTAGACTGTTCTGGTGAGATGTTGGGTTTGCCAGTGATGCTCTGAGCAGCACTGCTTGTCCTTATAGGAGGTCCCTGCCACTTACTGAATATGCATGGGGTGGCGGGGAGAGTGAGACAGACACAGAGAGAAGGAGCCAGAGAGAGAGGAAGGAAGCGCCAGTGTCCCATGTCCTCAGCCGCAGAGCTCCCCAGTGAGGGCCAATGCAGCGAGTTTTGCAAATGCTGTCTTGAACTGCAAAATCACGTTTGAAGAGCACTTTCCTATGCATATTTGCTCCTACTGTGTGTTGTCATTTAGATCTCGAATGTCCCTCAAAACTCTCACATGCTCAGAGGCAGGGTTTTTGAACAGAGATTGGATCACTATACGTATCAGTGGATTCATCCACTAGTGTATGTGATGTCAGGAGATGGGTTCCAGTCACAGGCTGGTCACTGGGCAAGTGGCCTGGAAGGGGCTATCTCCTTGCCCTCCTCCCCCTTTGCGCTCTGCTTCCTGGCTCCCATGACACGGGCAGCTGTCCTCCACCAGGATGTCCTTGCACCATGCCATTCTGCCTTGGAGCCAGCCGACAACAGACTGACTCCTCTAAAAACCATGAGCCGAGATAGACCTCTCTTTGGCTCAGTGGTTCTGCTGCCTGCCTCGCAAGCACAATGGCCCGAGTTCAATCCTCAGCAACAAAACAAAACCCCTACACACCAAGATATACCTGTCTTCTGGTAAATTGGGGGTATCTTCCCTTAAATTGTGTCTCACTGACAGAGAAAGTAACTATGTGAATATTCAGGCAATGACTCCAGTTAAATACAGAGAAATTGTTTCTTTTTTTCCAGAAGCAAAATATTCCACGATGCCACGGAATCTCCTATGGATAGATATTGGAGTTATTATCCATCTTGGGCTATTAGCACCACAATGAATACCCTTGTGCATAACTTGTTCTATAGTGTGACAATAACCTGCAGGGGAGAATCCTAGAAGTCCAATTTGCTGGATCAAAGGATAAACGCATCTTTAGTTGTGAAAGCTTTTGATACATTCTTGACCATAGTAGTGGAATTCTTTTGCACACCTACCAGCCATATAGGAAGATACTTTCCTCTTTACAGCCCAGGCCACAGAATATTTTTTTAAAGCATCATTTCATAGAAAAGTCTACATTCTCAACTTTCTTTAAACATTGCAGGATCGGGGCAACACTGGACCTGTTCTCCCACACGACCATTCTCAGCTGGGACCAAGTGGCCCCTGGTAACTGAGCTAAGTGCTCGCTGCGGTCCTGTGGATCTTAGAAGTTTCAGCTGATGTGGTCCAACCCCTATATTATGAAGATGAGGAGGCGCCACAAGTTCACAGAGGAAGCCAAGTGGAAGTAGATCCCAGTCTCCTCTCAGTCCACTCTACCATGTGGCTTCCAGGATATGTACAAAGGGGACTGGTAGCAAGGAAGAGTAAGTATGCAAAAGTGCTGACAATTCAGCATTAAAATTAGAATTGTTTTCAGCATTTACTTAGCTCAGTATATACATTGATTGCACCACCTCCTAGTTGATTAAACTGTGACTAATCCGCATAAAGCAAAGGGATGAGTTGGCTTCTGTTCCTTCTGAGCATCCAAAAAAGCAGGGTGGTGTCACAATAGAATGACTGTGCTCATTCGTTTCCCTCATTCATCAAACACGACTGCGCACTAGCCCTCATCTGGGCACTGGGGTTTCATAGGTGAACAAATATTTGAGCAGCTGAGGCCCTGAAGAGACAAAACCTAACACAGCATTCTAAGTGTTCTAAGCTATGAACGCCTGAGAAAGGAACTTCTAATCCTGCTGAGGGTCATGTGGGAAAGATCCCTAGAGAGATGATGTTTGGGTGAATCTTGAAAGAGTTTGCAAAGAAACAGAAGTGACGTGAGAAAGAATTTCTTGAAGATAAACAATATCCAAAGACAAGATTATTTCTCAGAAAGCTCAAGAAAGATTGGGGGGTGGGGAGGAAAAAAGAAAGAAAAATATGGAAGCAATTTACTACATTAGTTAATTGAAAAGTCCAGGGTAGGTCTACCTTCAGGTATTCAAAGGATGCCCTCAAGCCAGAGAAGCTCTCTTACCTCTCCTTCTTCCTCAAATTCCTGCCCTCGGGAAGCCTACTTCCTCATGATCGCAAGGTATCTGCCAGCTACTCCAGGTTTACATTATCCTGACAGCTCCAGTAGCGATGCCAGAGAAAGACTGACTTCATTTCCCAAAAGCCTCACAAAAAACAGTCTGACACCGAGTCTCACTGGGTATATTCACATCTAGAGTGATAGGTTAGCTTTGCCTGAGTTCAGAAGGCCCGAAAACGGGGAAGAGCGAGCTCCAAAGGACAATCGGAGTCCTGTGTCCAGAGAAAGATTGGCGTACACTGGCTAGGTGAAGCCCCCAGATCTGGAAGCCATGGTAGACTCTCTCAGCCGAGGTGGAAGAGATTCTGTAATCGGTTATGCACTTGTTCTGAGCAGAAGACAGTAGCTCCAGTTTCCTCGAGTGGTAAGGACTGAGGAAGAAGAAGCAGGCACTAAAGTTCAAGTCTTTTAGGATGAACAACTTCTTTTTTTTACTGAGGAGCATATTAATACTCAGAAAAAGAAAGTGACTTTGTGTAGTCTACATGGCCCAGAAGTGGTAGAGTCCAGAAGGAGTCCTGGTGCCCTGAACCTTGGGACTCTGGGACAGTGGGCAGCCTTCATGGGTAGAGGTGTGCAGGCCCTGAAGCGGGTGTGGGCCTTTCTGGGAACCCCAGGGGTCCCTCCCCAGGGGCGAATGCTGCAGCCTGCAGACTAAGATGCCGTGCTGTCCACGCCCACATGTGCCTGATGTTGGGCCTGGGTGTCCTAATCGCATCTCATCAAACCCCTGGCCCTAGGACTCAAGGACACAAAACCCTGCCCAGAGCCGCCATTAAGAGTGGGTGACAACGAAGACAGAAAATGAGGGAGTGGGGTGGGGGGTTGTGACAAAATGAGGTTGAAGGTGGTGCAGAGAAGAGGGAGAAAAGAAGCTGCTGGACTAGAAGAGCTCATTCACTGTCTAGTTTTCTACTCACTCCGCGTGTATATATTTAAAAAGTGTATTTTTAGTAATGAGATACATCTATATGGTTATAAGATTAAACAGCTCAGACAGCTTATAGTGAAAGGCATGTCCCCCACGTTCTGATCTCCAGGGCCCACTGACTGTTTTGCTTTTAGCCTTGGCTAACATTTACTGGGCACGCTTGTCAGGTGCCAATCCCTGTACTGAACCCTTCCTGACATTGCTTCCTTGCACTCACAAGGGCACCGTGAGGTAGGCACCGTTACCGCTTTCATTTTCCAGGCGGGATAACCGAGGTGCAGACTAGTTAAGCGGTCAGCCCACCCCACAGCCGATGAGCTACAGAAGGAAGATTTCAGTTCGGGACCGCAGGCTCAGACCCCTCGGTGCTCTCCCTCTGACACTCTGGTGGCTTCTGTTAAAGATTTATTACCTCTGCTCCTTGATTTATTAACTCGAGATATTATCTATTGGCTTCCTAGCATGATGGATGAGGGTTTATCTCACTTAATCCCCCTGCCATCTGCCCACCAGTTTTAGACAGATATGTGGCAAAATTTATTTATGTTGTGGGAGCCTTTGGGATTTTAGATAATGCACTCAAGCCTCAATTCTATCCTCCTGCCCTGAAAACAATTGCCAGCTGGTTAGGTAGAGTCGCCTGTCATTTGGGAGGTGCAAAGTACAGGCTGTATTTTCTTATTATCCATACCACCCGCCATACCACCCAACTCTGTGCCAGGCACACATCAGATGCTAGGTGAGTATTTCGGCTATAGAACCAGTGCAGGAAAACTTCAGGTCACAGGTAGCAGAGAGGCAAGAAATCTGAGGCCAGGGAAAGGCACCGTAATCACAGCCTGCAATGTCAGTCTGACTTCTTCAGACACAGCCCCACGCATGCACGCTGAGGAGGGAAGCGGCAGCTATAAAATGGAAATTGAAGGAGAATTGCTTCAGAGCAGCTGTCAGGAAGCACTTCCCCCGTGGAGACAGGGCATGTGAACACTGACCTCACGGCAAGGTTATCTCAGCTCACACAGCTGGGCTGGCACTGCCAGCCTGCCAGGAAGCCACCACGCAGACCTCTGAGCTTCTCCCCCTAGTGAGAAACTCGGGGGGATCCCAGCGGGCTTCTGGAAGGGGTGCCAGGGACTGGTGCCTGGGGGCTTCTCCTGTGGGCTGACAATCTAAGTCCACACACCCATGAAGGATGAGTTGAGCACTTGAGGATGTAGGCTGCCTGCCACAGGGTCCCCGTGCCTGCCGTTCCTCTGCCTGTGTCACCTGCCACCAACTTAGTTCCTGCCCTTTAAAGTAATTCTTCCTCATCCTCGCACCCCAGGCCAGGTGACACTATCTTAGGGAAAGTTTTCACCCTCCCCGAGGTGGTCCTATCCCTAATTACACGCTGGTATATATCCTTTATCAGACTTAGCACAGCTGTCGTTTTATTCCTGGTAGATCATTACTCAGAAAAAGTTGGCCTTGCCCATCCACTGGAAGCTCCATGAGGGCAGGAACCGTCTTCGCTTTTGCTCCCCACTGTATCCCCAGCATGTAGCACAGCCCCCCAGCAAGTGTGTTCATGAGCGAAGGTGTGAGTGAGCAAGTCTGGGTGACGCCTTTTACTCCAGTGATTCCTTTGTGTGAGGCGGCAGAGCTTTCTGACACTGACCTCCAAGTCAGGAGTCATAACTCTTCTCCTGAAAACACAGGGAGCAGCCTCCCTGATGGTGCCTTACACAGGCTCTGGGGGACGCTTCCTGCCCCTGACACGCACAATCTCCTTTATGCCTCCTCTTCTCACCCGCCTCTGTCAGCGTTACCAAGCCTGCCTCTTCCCTTCTGCCTTGGTGATTCTGTGCCCTGGTTGCAGAATCCAAGCCCCACGATTCCAAATAAGGGCCTCTGATAGAACCTAGGCAACCGTGTGTCTAGAAGGTTCTGGTGAGGGGCCTCTCTGTGAATTGACCCCAAAGATGTCCACTTCCCTCCAGCCTGCTTCCTATCCCAGTTTGTCCCGCCTCTTCTCCCCAAGGAAAGCAATCTCCTCCCTGGTGTCTTAGAGGTTCCACTTTGGGCCCCTCAATCTACCGCCAAAACAGTCTGCCAGGAAGGTCATGCTAGAATGAAATCCTAAGTTTGTCACTTTTCTGCTGAAAATGTCTTCCTGCCTTCAGGAGAAACCCCAAACTCTCAGCTTCAAAATCTCTGCTTCATGTGTCCAGGGCCATCTCAACATTGTTCTGCAACTTCCTGTGATGTGGGAGCCATATCCAGAGCCCCGACAGGCCAGGCCACGCTCTCTCCTTCTTCTGAGGCTCTGTATAGCTGCTCCCTTGTCCCTTGCTATAAATCAATAAGTGAATAAATATCCGGATGCTTGTTAAAATGCTAAGGAAGACCTCAGGGCTGTTGCCACAGGGTTCTGCAACAGGGAAGAGATATGGATTCAAGTCCCATTACAAAAATGACAGCCAAGGGGCAGAGGGAGGGGTCCGTGGACAGAAAATTACTCAGAGAAGACCTCAGGGTCAGGGGACTCCTGTAAGGGCAGGTCAGGGGTTTAGACATCAAAGAAAAGGGATGAGGAGTTTGATCCAGATAATGATCAGATCTCCGGGGTGAGGGGAGGCTCAGCAGGATTCCTTGCTAAGATGAATGGGTGAAACAAAGACAGGATTTGGTCTCAGGGCAGAGGCCTAGTAGAGAAGAGGACTCAGAGGAGCCTCACCAAAGAAATGTAGTCAAGGGCCAAGGACATTTTCCCAGGCTGCCTCTGGGAGTCACCTGATGCTCTTCCCTTTCACGGACTGTTAGGATTTGTTACTTTTTTTTTTTTTTGCCCTGATCTATTTATTTACCTGCTCCCCTCCTTGGCTGGGAGCAATTTAAGGCCAGACACTGTGTGGTGATTCCCTAATGGCTAACACCACGTGTGGTCCTCATTGTATGTGTTGAACAAACACATGTGGATGAACATGGACCTCGCGGAACGGCTGCCCTGCTCTGAAGCTGTCTGTGACGGCACAGCCTCTGTCCGTGCTGAGCAGCACTCATTTTGGTCAGAATCATCAACGTAAATGGCTGGACCCCTCTTCCGGGTTCTAACCCAGCAGACTGGACTGGGGCCTGAGCATGTGCCTGTCTAACCACAGGTATGTAAATGCTCTTCTCAGATCGCGCTGTGATGATAATCACTGACTGGCATCATCTTCAAGTGATATGCATCAAAATGTTTTTAAAATCAAAAAGTAACAAGATTTAACAAGCAACTTTTGGGTGAGGTAGTGAAGCAGATATGATCTCATGATCTTGGTGTCTCCCTTCTCTGCCTAAGTACCTGCTTCTCTGGTTCTCTAATTTGCAGGCTGGAGCAGTGGCTCCAGCCTTTATTTCCTTTGCCCTACCTTCTTTGTAGTGGAAGGGGCTGTTTCCTAGTGCCCTCTGCCCAGTTTGAGAGCAGGGCCTGTTGGCCTCCAGGCAGCGGAGTGGATTCTAACACAGGTGACCTGAAGACCAGCTGCATCCCGAGCTCCCACAGTTATCTGCGGGTACAAATGGATTGAGGGTCAGAAGGCAGCCAGCCAGGGGCATGAATGGAGCAGGCAGAGCAAGACCAAGCTCCCCAGAATGACTGCACAGGCTGCACCAGGCCAAGGCAGGTGGATACAGCCAGAATTTTCAGGGTGCGGTATCCACACACATCCCTGTCTGCCCTGTAGGATGTGGGGTATGGGGGGGCTGGAAAGAGAAGGGAGATATGCCAGGAACCAGGGCAGGGGCTGGATCTCTCTGCTTTGCAAGTTTCAGGGAGGAGCGCATTCAAATTCTGTGTTTGAACTTTGCCCTTCTAGGCCATGAAGAAAGACTATTTGTCAAGATAGGACAGGTATTATTTACAGGGTGCTACCTCAGTTTATAGCTTGACTCTTCCTACAGGTAATGGTTAGTCCTCAGATTATACTTTGGCTCAGGCTCTGCGAGTGTTTGGGCATGGACTTCACTGGGGGAGCAACCCAAGAATGCTCCAGAGGGCCTTTGTTGCCCCGAGGTGAGAAGCATCAACTGGATGTGCTCCCCAGGGGCACCAGGAGGGATTTCTCTCGTTCCTGGAGTAGAGACTGAGAGCTAGTTCTAGTCAAGTGACAGCAACTCTACCTCTGCTCGTTTGGTTTAAAGAAGAAGGCCTGAACCTCAGGAGGTTCTTTCTTGGGGTCCCAGTTGGCTGTCAGGCAGTGGTCAGGGGTAGGGCCAGATGAAGCTCAGGACGGCCACTTCTCAGGTGCATTTGTCTGGCCAAGCCCGTGAGCTCTCGAACCTCAGTTTCCATATTTGTTACACAGAGGTAATTGTAGCACCGACACACACACAAATGAAAGCAAAGCTTTGGTACTCTGACAGTACCAGTGGATATTTAGTAAATGATAACTGGTATGTGGGGTGTCTTGGATAATCCATTCTATCTGATGTAGCTTTCTCCCAATCAGCTCCACAAGTTCAACAAGTTGGACTGGTTTGTCTTCCGGGTCACTGATTCCTGCCTTCTGATTTATCAGATTCCACAACTGTTATCCTGGGGTACGCGCCCCCTACAGGCAGGTTCCTCAGTCCAGGAATCTGCATTCCAATGAAACCCTGAGGTCATTTTTATAGAAGAGTCAGCCTCCATCTTCTTTCCCCTGAGCCTTCTCTCTCAGGAAATGCTGTCAGTTCTCCACACAGCATCCCCATGCCCCTGTCCCCAGGGGGGCTCCTGTTTCACGCGCTGTGTGTGAGAATGGAATGAGTGCCTTCGCGTCCCAGGAGAGGAAGCTGGCCACGAAGGAGATTATTTCAGACTGTGCCAATGACTGACACCCTCCTGCTCTGGGAAGAGGAGTCCTGCTGCCAGCCCTTGTACCCTCTGCACCCCTCTGCACCCCGTACTAATTGCCAAACGCAGTCAGAAGACAAAGGGGCTGTGGAGCCGTTGAAGACTGCTCCGGAGAGGACAAGGAGCTGCCACATCTTACAGTAACCGTGCCTAACGCCGCGTGTAATCACCGCCATGTGTCTCAGTCAAGAGCTCCAGCGTGCTTCATTGAGGTCCCTGGAAACTCCCCCATCGGGGCCCACTGGGCTGGAGACAAATGGACAGTGAGGACAGCGGCACATCATGCAGCTCTTCCATCAGACCATCCGCTGCCCCACAGCAGACCAGATCAGCAGGGGACAGGAGGCAGGGACACAATTCTTCAGGACCGGTGTGTGTGGCTGTTCCCCAAGGACAGCTCTCGATCAGCCAATTGCTTGCTTGAAGTGGGTACACTTCCATGTCATTCATTAAGGATCCCAGAAAATAGTTGGAGGCAAATAAAGAAGTTTGTTTGTTTGTTTATATATTTGGTAGCAGGGATCAAACTCAGGACCTTGTGCTTGTGAGGCAGGCGCCGTGCCACTGAGAAGTTGATTTTTTTTTTTTTTAGCCTGTTCATTTCCCCACCGGCCAGCAAAGAGGCCACATACCCCAGACTTCTGTGCCCCTAGGCTTGCTCCCCTAGATGTGTACACCTGCCTATGTGTCTTCTCACCTGTGTCCTATGGCCAGTAGAAAGCACCTCCCTCCACTCTGACCCTACAGCTGTCCTTGGAGACCCAACTCTGAGCCAAAAGTGAGACTAACCCCTACCCACATCCAAGAGCAACGGTTCTGTTTCTCCACCACCTGCCATCTTTGTGCCCTGAATAACACCTAAGAATGGTGGTCACATATGGCGCACCTACCATGTGCGAGACAGTGCAAAGAATGTGACATGCGTGACTTCACGTATCCATAAATGAAACGTGATTAGTCCACTTTGCAGGTGATACAGGTAAAGGCAGAGATTGTCGAGTGACTTACTCAGGTCTGTGTGACTTTAACATCCACAACTGTTTGAGCTGGTAGAGAAAAACTATGACAAATGTAAACTCTTGATCAGATCTTTTGAGTATGAATCAAGACTGGCTCTTACTAGGGTTAGTGGAACTTCTCTGAGGTCTCATTCTGCCTTGCTTTAGAAATAATAACACAACCTACTTCTTTGTATTTATAAATAATAGTCCCAAAAATATGTCTACACCATACACCCCAGAACCTGGGATATGAGCCCCGACAGCAAAAGAAATCTTAAAGATGTGAACAGGTTCAGGACCTTGAGGTAGAGAGAGAATCTGTTATTTCCTGAGTGGACTCATCATAATCACAAAGGTTCCTGTAAGGGGGAGGCAGGAGAGTCAGGGAGAGATTTGAGACTGCTGTGCCACTGCTGGCTTGGAAGGTGGAGGAGAGGCCATGAGGAATAAAAGCAGTCTCTGGAAGCTAGAAAAGACACGGAAACAGGTTTGCCTTGGAGTCTCCTAGAGGAATGCAGCCCTGCTGCACCTTGCTTTGATTCCAGTGAGACCCATTTTGGATTTCTGACTTCCAGAGATATAAAATTTGTGATGTTTAAGCCACTACGTTTGTGACAGTTTGCACAGCAGCAACAGAAAAGTAGTCAAGTATTACTGTGAGTTTTTCTTTTTTCTTTTAAACCAGCAAGATTCTGGACTCATTGGATTTCTACATAAAAGTCCAGTACAGATGCTGTCATCTGATTTTCCTGTGCCCTTCTGAATATCTTATGTATCTTTGCATTCCAAACATCATCTGTCATAACTCTTGACACACAGCAGGTGCTGTCATTATTTGGTGGATGAATGATGATTTCACTCCCGAAAAGGAATGGTGGATGAGCCCCAGAGTCGTGCATATGGAGGAAAGGCAATAACTATACCCATCCCTGAAGGGGCCCCAAATGCCACTCTCCATCGGGTATCTATGCCCTCCTTTAAAACATCAATGGTTTTCTGTGACACATTTAGTAATAAGCAGCTTTGACCTGGGATTGTCTAAGTTTCGCCCTGCCGCAGAGCAGGGGAGGAGCACAAGGCTTTTCTCCTTCAGTGTTCTTGGCACTCTTGGTTGCAGGTGGTAAAAATGCATTTTAAATATGTGTTTGCCCAAAATGGGAAGGGTAATGAAACAAATAGGAACAATAACCAGAATATTTTTAAAAAGAACCCAACTAGAATTTATGGCTCAACATATCTAAAAACACACACACACAACACCACTGTAGCAGTAGGCCTGTCCTCAGGTACTGCTGGAGGCTGGCCTTTGACTGATGTCATTGGGATTTGTTCCTGCCATGTCTCCATGCTGGTTTCATTTTCAGGCCAGCTCTGCCCGTGGGGCAGACCTCAGAAAACCCATGCTCACAAGTTACCAAACAAGTCTCTTCGGAAAGAGCATCTCCCTTTCAACAGTTCTAGCCAAAAGTCTTCAGATGGATTCTGATTGCCTAATTTGAATCGTGGGCCCACCTCTGAACCAATCACCTTAGCTGGGGAGCTGGAACATTCTGCCGGTTAGACTCAGCTGTGTGCAGACTCATGGGGATGAGACCAGCTCACTAGGGCTAAGGGGACCATGAGTAGGAGAGGGGTGGTCCCCAAAGGGACATGGAACAGTTGTTGCTAGAGAAAAGCTGGGCAGGTGAAAATGATAGCATTTTCTTTCCCAGATCACTTAGAGAATATGAAACAGAAACAAGATTAGAATCCAGACTCCTGAATCCAAAAGAAGTCTGATTCTTTAGTCAAACAGGCTTGAGTGAGAGAGCCCTACAGGATCCCCCCACACCCGCCAAAAATAATGAGGAGTGTGGAGGCGAATGGCTGGCAGAGATCAACAATTGCCGCTAATCGGAGAAGCTTAGAATATCAGAATTGGAAGGCTACTGAGTCTAGCTACTCCGTTCCCTTTCCATGTTCTCCAGGGGTCTGGCCAGGCTCCGCTGTGCGCTCCCACAGGTAGAAAGCACACTCCTGTTTTCAGGCAGTCATTTTTAAAAATACTTCTGGCCATTAAAAACTCTTATTTCTATTTTAAGCCCAATTCTTCTTCTTTAGTCCTTAGAAAGGAAGATAAATTAGACAAATTAGGAAGTCCTTGGAGCCACAGAGAACAAGTCAAACTCTGGAATGGTCCAGAATATAAGAACAGGAATGGAGAGTCAGAAACTGATCCTGGTGTTGGTTCTTTACTGGGAGAGTGAGGAAGGTGGGACCAGATGGCAACGTAAACATGAAAGTGTGACACATTTTAGATCATGCTAGTGATAATTGTAACTACATGCCAGTGCTCTAAAGATGATATTTTATTTTTACAATAAATACTTGAAATAAAATATTATTATTCACTTATGCAGCTGGGAAACTGATCCACAAGAGTTGATGTCATATGTTCCAGGTTACACAGCTCATTTCAAGGACCAAGGGGCGCCGGAACCCAGTGCAATTAGTTTCCGGGTGTGTGTACTTATCTAATATGTCCCCTGTGAAAAGGCACTGCTTTAACGACTGTTTCAGCCTGAAGACTCCTGACTCAGTGGGTGCCTTGGGTGCTTCATTCTTTTCAGAAGTTGCTGTGTGGTATTTTGCTTCCCTGCTTCTTTTGTGGAACTTGGAGAATCACTGAATGTACCAGATGCAGCCAACAAGAGTCACCCTTCAAGTCAGAGGCCCCCTTATGGCTCAGTTTCTTGAGACACATGCTCTCCCAAACATTCCTCCCTTCATCCCTGGTCTGGAGATGAAATAACCCAAAGGCAGCTCTCTGGACACAGAGGAAAATGAAGGAGAAGGCAGTGCAAATAACTTACGAGAACATAAGAATGACTGAACTCTGTTGACTCAGGGTGGGAAGCGATTCCAGAAGCAACGTGCCTGTCTGCTTCAGGAAGCCTCCTGAAAGTGTTCAGCATTTTATTAAAAGAGACGGGCCCTTTGGGGACTATTTTATCTGCTGCGTTTTTTGGTTGTTTTTTTTTTTTTTTTTTTTTTTTTTTTTTTTTTTTTTTTTTTTTTGTGTTGTTTTTTTTTGCAG
>NW_022900921.1:7957132-7997799 GCF_012274545.1 Fukomys damarensis | reverse complement strand
TTTTTTTTTTTTTTTTTTTTTTTTTTGGTACCATGGATTGAACTTGGGACCTTGTACTTGCAAGGCAGGCAGCAGAACCACTGAACTAAATCCTTCGCCCTAGGGACTGGTTTATCAAAGGGGACTTAAGAAGAAAAAAAGTTTCCAGATAAAACTCAGTTCCTAACTGAATCAGCAAAAACTAAAAAAAGTCTTAAAAGGGAGTTTCGTGAAACCGCAGGAAAACATTTTGGAAAGGCAGGGTGAAAAGAGGAGAGAGGCGGAGACCGAGACTCCTGGCAGGATCTCTGGGCTCTCATTGGTTGCTCATTGCGACAGGAGAAATGAAGTTATTCGAGTCATAAACCCCCAGTTTAGAAAAAACATGGAGCTTTCATCTGTTCTGCCCTTTTCACTTAATTCACTCAAGTGCTTTTAATTCGACTTATCCATTACTCACTTCCGGGTAAATAGTGATTAGTCACCTACTATGCATTCCTGGCTGTGTTGTGCCCTGGGGATGCAACAGAGAAGACACGTGCCTCTCCTCCTTCTCAGGGTTCAAGTCCTGTGTTTCCGCCTTAACAGCGAGGGTCTGTTCCTGCCCTCTCCCCAACCCTGACTCCACTTTGTTTTCCCATAGTGTATCACGGGGCGTGGCTTCCCGCCTACTTTAGAAATGGATTCATATGGGATGCAGGAAGCCGATTCTAGGCCTTTTGCTGCCTCCTATTCTCTGTGGGATCTTGGAAAAAGAAAATTCTGTGCCCGCTCGGGTGGCCCTGAGCTCAGGAACGACTCCTCCTCCTGCTCCCCATCTTCTACATTATGTTTCTATCTTGGTCTCCCTGTTCTCGGAAGCTGTGTGCCCATAAGCGAGATCTTTAACCACGCTGTTCCTCGGTTTCACCGCCTGTGAAATATCGTGATAGAAGTTTTTTACTAAGAAAAAAATGTAGGTGAAACACTTGGAACACTAGCAAGTGTATAACGAGCATGGTGCTGCTTTACCTGGCGCTGTATTCCCAGCCCCCGCCGGCGGCTGGCATTTGATCGGAGCTCAATCAATGTTTGTGCAGTGAGTGACGAATGAATAAGTGAACGTCTTCCCCAGCCCGTGTCAGACTGCGGAGGAAAGAAGAATCTCAAGAGATGCCAGAGCATCTGTTCCCAGAGGTTTTTTTCAAACAAGCTCCAACAGCTGTTTGTGCTAGAAGCCATATAAAAAGCATCCTTAAAAGCAAGGGGGAGAGAACAGCAGTAACGGAGAGATCTATGGCCCAGCTGGGATCCTGGATCTAGGGCAGCAGCGAGACTCAGGGGAGGGAAGAGGAAGGGCAGGCAGGTAGAGTAGGGGCTGGGGCAAGGGAGAAAGCAGAGGCACACTTGCATCAGAGACAGAGAGACGCTCGGCGAGAAAAACCCTGAGAGGCAGAGACGGACAGCAAGGGACCCTCTGTGGTTGACAGAGACGAAGATGGAGCCAGAGGAGGAAAGGAGTGTTTGAACTGGCAGCTAATTTCCCAAGTCCTTGCAGGGCTTTGAGAGAGGGAGAGCAATGTGGGCTTCAGCCTGGGCTGCCTGACTCATGACCAGTGAGAGTAGAGCCCCGCTGAGCCGAGCAGTGGATGGCCGGGTGGCCGGGGACTTCGCAGGGCCGGTCGCTGGAGGGAGAGGCTCCTTTGCTGCACCAGGACAGGAACAGTTCTCAGCGAGGGAAATCTCGCTGTGGAGCGCGTGCACCTTTGCGATTTCTCTCTTTTAGCGCGGAGCCACGCAGAAGTTTTAATCAAGACTAACCATGTCGGCTGGTCTTCCTTCCTCCCTGCCTCCCCGCATTCCTCATCTTCTCCCTGCCTTTCTTCCCTCCTCTCTGGTTTATTCAGTGTGCAGAATGTACAAGCGACCTGGGCTGCAGAGATCAAATAGGACATGATCTTCACTTTTAAAGAACACTCAGCGGCATTATGTAAAGAGGAGAAAAGCAGGCAATAGAACAATAGCTAAGGCACGACACCATTTATACAAACTGAATTTTTATTTTTATTTTATTTGTTCAGGGTGCATTCATTTAAAGGGTACTTAGAAGACCAAAATAAACTAGGCAGAAATAATCTAAATTTGTGAGTGAGTTTGCTGGGGATGAGGTAGAGAAGAAATTAGACCTGAAAGGAGAACCAAGGGAATTTCTTCTTTAGATGAGCAATATGTCGCTTTATCTAAAAATGAGGAAAACAATCCGATGATGTTTTTGAATGGTCATTTTCAGATAGTAGATACTTTTCTTTAAAATTTTTCAGAATTAAAAAAAAAAACAGAGCTCAGGAAATTGAACAGTGGATTGTTATATAGTGAGACAAATTGCTTTTATTCTTTTCTTCCACATTAACCCCAGAAGACGGAAAGGGCAGCGATGGTCAAAACGGCACCAAATCACTCTGTCTCATCGTCCCGTCCATCTGTCCTCTGGGTTTATTTTGGGGAGCAAATTATCCACAACTGTATCAAGTCAGCCGCTGCATGCTACGTTAGAGAGCATAAGGCTAGTGCCACGGAAGATCTTCACCTTTCAGGAGCTCCCAAGCATTAGGAACGCCACAAGTTAGCACGAGGGACATCAGAACTGAGAGCCAAAGGGCAAAGGAAGACCTGGCTAGTTATGGCCACTCTCTTCTGATAAACCCTTACTTGGGGGCAGGTGAAATACCGATATATAATATATAATTATATAAACTTTGGCCTTTTGGGGCCAGATGGACTAGTAGTAGGGACTCCTTGGATGATCTTGGGAAAATTACTAAGTTTCTCTGGGCTTTAGTGTTCTTATCTATAAAATGGGGACAGTAATACTCCCCAAGGTCATCGTGAGGTTCAAATGAGCTGGGAAAAGTTAAGAGACCAAGAAGACCAGCTCAGCGTCCAGCAAAGTATATTCACAGCACTGCTTAGTCTCTTTATTCCCCGGGCTAAAATTTCCTTATCTGGAAGGTAATTCTGCTACACATAGTAAATGTCTCTAGTCACTAGAATTTCCTATTTTAAAAATTATGCCCCATGGGGAATGTAGTATGTTAAGGGGCAAACGTGCTGTATCCATTTGCTTGGTTACTAGTCAGCTGTATCATCTCTAGGACAAAATACCACCACCCACAATTTAAATGAGGAGAGGCTTATTTGGCTTACGATATCAAAGAGCTCCGTCCATGGTAAGCAAGCTCCAAGGCAGAAATGATGCAGCAGAAGGGTCTGGCCAGGGAGCAGAGAGAAGAGAGGAAGGAGGAGCCAGAGTGAGAACCATCCCTTGCCAAGACAGACCCCTAGTGACTATTTCCTACACCCAGGATCCTTTTCCTAACAGCATGCTAGGCTGTGAATTCACTGATGGATTAATCCATGATTTTATCACCATGGATTTATCGCTCATCATCCAGTCACCTTCCAAAAGCTCCACTCCTTATCACATGAGACTTCTGGGGGACATTTTAATCTAGATCATAACACTGGGCCTGATCCTTAAAGGAGGCAAGAGTGCCAGGAGTATAGAGCACAGGGCTAGCAGGCAAGGACACCATACATTGGCCACTTAGAGCGCAAAGCTGACTCCCACATCCTGGGAAAAAATCAGGCAGATTCTCTGAGGCTGAGGTCAAGATGGCTAAGACTATGGTGCAGGAGCGTCATCTTCTGTGAAATCCACCGCCCCACAGATGTGAATCATAATACTGATGTGCCATTTCTCATCCATCACATGCTGAACAAAAGTCTGATGGTATCAAATGTTGGAGAGGGTGTGAGAAGATGTGTGCTCTTCACCACCACTGGTAGTCGTGGTCACATTGGAGTGGAATCAAAATTGTATAAACGCTATTGCTTTGGGATGTTTGTCATGTGAAACTGGACATAGAGGCCGGTCTAAGGATGTTTGCTGCAGGACTGTTTGAAATAGCGTAAAGTTGGGAGCAAAATGAAGCACAAAGCAGCGTCTCAGCAGATTCTGCATTATTATGAGCATGAGGTGAATCTCTGAATATTAATTTAGGAAAAGCTCCAAGAGTTTTTGTGTTCCCCAAAGAAGTTGCAATATAATACAGTGTAGTTTTATGTAAAAACAACTACAGACAACACTGTGTATATTTTATGGGTACAGTTATGTCTATAAGGGCACAGACAAAGATGTGGATACACACTAATCCGATAACCACTAGGACCAAAGGATAATGGGAAAGGATGTTTTAACTTTGTATACAGCTTGGTAACGTATAATTCATATAATATATTGCAGATATTTAAAGTGTACAATATATCGGCGGTACATACCTGTGAAACCATCATTATAACCCAAACAATGGACACATTAGCTATACCCAAAAGTCTCATCCTATGACAGAATTCTGTCCAGTGAAATATAAGGGTAAGTTTGGGGGAAAATCAGACACCCAGCACAATGTTCACGTCTATCTTTTGTCTTCTATCTGCCAGGCAAATCTATGGAACCAAATCCTCTGGTCTGTGAGGAACCAGCACGTACAACTTACAAGACTTGGGTACAAGACAGTACAAATACATTTCAGAAGCACGGGCTGCACATCGATGAACTCTTGTCCGTGGTTGACTGTGTGTAAGGGTGTCCATGAGAGTAGAAAGGTGGTCAAGGGGCTGGGGATGCAGTCAGTGGTCGAGGGCTTGCCCCGCATGCAGGCACAGGGTCCTGGGTTCTTTCCTCAGCACTACACATGCACAAATACACATCCACACAACAGGAAATGTGAGCAGTGGATGAGAGGGAAGTGCGACGACCTGGGTGTGTGCCTGCGTTTGGCTGTGTGTGCACAGCAAGGCTGTCCCAAGCAGTCAGAGCCGGCCACGCCTGGGGCTGGGCTCGACTCAGTCACCCCAGCTCTGTGATCTTGAAGAATCGCTTTCGAATCCCCAAGGTTCCGGTGCCTCGTCTGTCACCTGGAGCGGCAGTGACTTGCAAGGAAGCTGTGAACTTCAAAGCTGAACTTTAAAGTGCTGTGAGATGTGTGCGAATGTGACCGTGAGTGCCGTGCGCACACTCGAGCGTGGGGGGGGGCAGGGACTCGTCTGTGTAGGAGGTGGGCATGTGGCTGTGCGCATTTATATACATGGGTGTTGTATGTTGTCCTGGCATCAGTATGTGTGAGAGGGAGGGAGGATAGAGAAAGAAGGAGTTAGTACGGAAGGAAAGAATGGAGAAAGGAAAGAAGAAAAGTGAAGTCGCCTAGGCCCGGAAATTTCTTTTCTCTCCAGAATCCTCTGCCAGCTCCAAGAAGGCAGACCGGATGGGGTCCAGAAACCTCAGGGCTCCCCTGGAGCCGGCCATGCGTTGGCTCAGCGCTCGGTGCCCAGGACGCTTTTCCGGAGACTGTCCTGGGGCGGGGCTGCACTCTGAGGGCTGCGCCCCATCTGCACCCGGCCGCGTGGGCCGCGTGGGCCGCCCCAGGCTCACAGCGGTCGCTTCTTGCTGCCCCTGCCTTGGGTCCCTTTCATTCCTCCCGGCCCTCAGGCGTGAGCTCCGAGTGGCGGAAGCCGCCCCTGACCTGCCACACTCACTCCGATAACGCATCTGGTCTCTTCCGAGAGCTCGCTGACCTTCCGGGGCGCCAGCCCTGTCCCCGGCCGATGGTCCCATGAGAAAGTGCACTCCGTGCTGAGTTGTGACATAGAACTCGGGGGACTGCGCCGAGCACGTGTGCCTGGCGTGCTGGGTGATGAGAAACCGCCATGCTTTCTGTCTCCCATACCTTCTCTTGAGAAGTGAGCTGCTGGTCTAATTTTTGCTCTTTTAAAATTAATCTGTCATTTTTTTGCAGGCTGCTTTTAAGACAAGAATATCTAATTTGGCCAGACTGCTTCAGCATCAGCATTAGTTTCATTTCAGCAATGCAGCGGTCTCGAGTTTTCACCCAGAAGTGAGGAGGCCTGTGGGCCATGTGTTGTGCTCTCAGGCCGGAGGGACAGTCAGAATGGAGTTCCTGAGCTCTCAGCAGCATGTGAATCAGCAAAACGCTGGACTAGAAGATGGAGGATAGGGCTTTAAATTCCTTGGTTCTGCATGATTGACTCTTGTCACACGGCCTCATAGCCTTTGCTGATATCTGAAATAGTCTTGTTCATTCATTGTTGCTTTGCTCTGTTGTCCTACGTACGTCCCATGAGAACAGAGAGATTGTCTTGCTCCCTCTTTGAAGCTCAGCCTCTGGCCCTGGCTGGGCACACAGTAGACCTCTCCCTTCAATGCCTTCCCATATCACATACTTCCTACCTTCTCTCTTCTTGCCCCCATTGGTCTTCTGGTTCTTTCTCAAGCTTCCTCACCACAGGGCCTTTGCACATGCCATGTCCCCTATCCCCAACATCCTTCCCTTTCTACTTCATCTTCTTAACTTTTTTGCTCAAGCGTAACCTCTCAGGAAATCCACTCATACCTTCATTTTCTTAGTTAATTCCCGTGTGAATGGTTCCATACCACTATATTCATATCATTCATTGTACTTTTTACAGTCTATACATTATACATGTTTATGTAATTTCATTCTAAACTCTTCAAGGGAAGTAGCTTGTATGTTCTTTCTTATAATGTCTGTAGAAGTTAAGATAATGCCTCATTCTCAAAAAATATTTCCTGCATGAACAAATGAATGAGCCTATCCTCACACTTTGTATTATCTTATTTTATAGGCAAGAACATGGGAGAGTAGGAGAGTTTTAAAGTAAATGTCAGCCACACACAAACCCATAACTGTGCTTTCCTTGAGTCTGTATGACATGAAGGAAGTGTTCAGAACTTTTAAAGCCCTGGTCCTTTGTGAAACAGGAATGAGCCCTATCTCACTGGATTGGTGTAAGTATTAATTAAGCTCATGTCTGTAAGAACTTAGCACAGTGCATACGCTGAGTGATCATGAAATGGTAACTTCCATTATTTTGATGACTGTTATTGTGCCTATTTTCCAGCCCTCTCAGACAGGCCCAGCTGCTGAGGTGAAGGAACAGAAGTTCCTGGGATCCAGAACCTTTATCAGGGAGCTCTGGGTGGGTGAGAGGAGGGAGCAGCCTGAGAATTTAATCAGGGAGGAAGCTGAGGGTCAGAGGAGAGAGATTAATTTGTAATCACTCTGCCCTGGACTCTGACCACATGCCGTTGGCTCCACATCAGCTGCAAATACTCGCTAAGAATAACCTCCACCGTTTCTCATGCTTTCAACAGGCCAGGTGGAGTTCGCCAACTAATGTTCAAGAGTAAGTTCTGTTCAGTGTACGTGAATGTTAGCAGAGCGCCGGTCAGAGCGTTCCGGACGAGTCCCGGAGCCTGGCACGGCCGATGAAGTCCCGCCTTGAGCTGCTGTCTCATGCTCTGTCTTTGCTGCCCCAAGCCTGTGACCTGGGCCTCACGGAGCCGTTCCTGGACTTGCAGAGTCCTGGCCTGTTAAGGCACGTGAGAACCGGCCCTAGCCTCAGCAGGAAACCTGGGTGCATGCTCTGCTTTGTTCTCTTGGACAACTCTGTTGCTCTTTAGGCTGAAGAAAAGCAGTAGCAGCGCACTTGGTGGGACTGCCCTCAGCAGGCCTCCAAGGCAGGCTGGGTAGCAGAGTCCAGGTGCCAGCTGTCACCAAGGCCAGTGCCATCCAAAGGCCGAGACCCACGGTGCTCAGCGCATCCTCTGCATCTTTGGAATGAGTATAGATCCATGAAGCCAAGCCAGGATGGCTTCCTTGCCTGCAGCCCTCACTGCATTCATCAGGTGAAGGAAACGGTCCATCAATAACAATAACAATTTACACGCAGCAAACTGTTATTTAACCAGGCGCTGATTTCATCAGGGCTGGGCCACAGTAATCACCCTAATCACAGCGCATGCTTTCCACTTGCCCTTCGGAGTGTGAAAGGCTGTCGACGGCTGACACTGCGTTTTGAACTATTAGCTTGTGAAGAGAAGGGAGAAAGGAAAAAGGATTCGAGTAAATGCTGGCTGCGAGGGACTCAGCGTCATCCGCACAGTAGATTCCTTCGTTCACTTGTGCGCCAAGAATCTGCAAGCACCTCCTGCGCGCCGCTTGCTGTTCTAGATGCTGAGGATATGGGAGTCTGATCACACTGGGGCAGGGGATTTGCTCGCCATTGCCGTGTAGCAAATGTACCGGAAACTCAGCAGCTTAAGATGGCACCCACTTATGTTTATTTTTTGAGACAGGGCCCTGCTGTGTACTCATTCTGGCCTGAACTCAGCACTGTGGAGCCCAGGCTGGCTTTGAGCTCCTGGCAATCCCCCCACGCCAGGCTCCGGAGGGCTGTGATTACAGGTGTGCACCTCCATGCCTAGCTTGGCACATGCTTATGACCTCAGCAATTCTGTGCATCAGAAGTTTAGCGACGGATGATGAATGGGGTCCTCTCTGAGGCTGCTAATGAAGTACCAGCCAGGGCCGCGCTGCTTCTCCTCAGGTTTGCAGAAAGATCTGTAGTCATGTGTCCCTCAAGAGTGGGTGTGTGTTCTGGGGAATGCGTCAGTCGGTGATTGGTGGTTAGGAGAACATCTTACAAACCTAGATGGCACAGTCTACTACACCCTGCAGCTACACGGTATGTGTGTATACATGTGTGTGTACTCACATGTGTGTGTGGTTCAGATTACTGTTCCTATAATCATGACGATCGACACAGTACAAGATTAAATCATCACCAGAGAAAACGACGCATTCATGAAGTGTGATAAACATGAAATGCGGGGGCCTGGGATGTAGCTCAGTGGTTCTGCCGCCTGCCTCGCAAGTGCAAGGACCCCAGTTTGATCCCCAGTACCAAGAACAAAACAAAACATGAAATGTCTGTGGCTGCTGTTGGCCTGACCAGGATGCTATTCTATAGGAAATTTTTTAGTGAGTAGAAGGTATGTACTCTGAAATAATAAAAATATCATACAGTCAATAAATAAACCATTCACACAGCAGTTGATTATCTGTTTTAGTCCATTTTTTGTGGCCATCACAAAACACCCAAGGCTGGGTAACTTATAAGCTTTATGTGGCTCATGATTCTGGTGGCTAGAGGTTCCGAAGAGGATGTGCTAGCATCCCAACAGGACCTCCTCGGAGCATGGCAACCTGGCAAAGAGGAAAGGGAAACAGCTGCGAGCAGAAAGGGCCTAGCACTTAGGTGGCTTCACTTCACGCTGACCCGCTCTTTGAAGAGCAGATTCAGTCCTGCGAGACCCGACCCAATCGTGAAAGCATCAGTGAGGGTGGAATTCTCATGACCTAATTGCCTTGATTGGGCCCCACCTCCTAAAGGTTCCAACACCCCAAATCCACCACGGGGGACCAAGCTTCCAGCAAGTGTGACTTCGCGGGACAGACTCAGGCAATATCCAAACAATAGATAGCAAAATTATTATCAAATATCATGTGTTGTACATGATTGCGGGCACGGGACTGCCTACCCCAGCACCACCATAAACATGTGATCCATACATTGTGTTACGGTGTTACACTGCCTCTGACATCACTAAGCAACAGACAACTTTCAGCTCCATCGTGATCTTACAGCAGCACTGCCACGTGTGTGGTCCATCAGTGACCAGAACATTATGCAGCTCATAATGTCTTGCTGCATGACTTTACCACCCAACTCACAATTACTGGACGGGTTCGGATCCTTGCAGGTTGTGGATCAATGAGCCTCAGTTCCCAGCTAGTTAGTTGTTGGCCACAGGCCCCTCAGTCCCCTGCCACATGGCCCTTCCCAACGTGCTCAGATCCCTCACACCCAGCGAAGGAGGAACACTAACGCCCTCTTCCCATCGCTGTGAAGAAACAGCCAAGGACAGCAACTCTAAGGAGGAAAGGATGCCTTGCTTCAGCTCATGATTTTAGAGGTTTCGGTACAAGGTCACCCGGCTCCATGGCAAAAGCACATGGTCGAGGAAAGCTTTTTACCTCATAGCAGCCGGAAAGTGGGGGTGGGGGGTGGGGGGGTGAGACTGTCCTAGGATGCTTCCTCTTTATTTCATGTTTGTTGCATGCAGGCTCCCACCTATTGGACAGCACCCTTCATTCAGGGCAGGTCCCCCCCGCCTTGCTCCACACACCAGGCATCTCTGGAAATGCGCTCATGACACACCCTGACGTGTGCTTTACTAATTTCTTAGCGATTCCCCAACCCAGTCAAGTTGACAAGCAGGACAGACATTGCCACCTTACAGAATACCGTGACAGAACTAGCACTTGTCCCTTTGCCACGTACATAGATAGGAGTAAGTACAATTGCTGGCTACACTAAAGAAGATAACACACGGGTGTGCCTACCAGGACACGGGATTGTTTGTGTTCACTTTAGGGTCCGTCTATTATGCTCAGTCTCTGCTGTTGTCCAGTTTACAGGGAACACAGCCATAAAATGTAATTGCTGTGAAGTACATTCCAGGCTAGGCGAGAGAAGAATTCAGGAGACCAGTCTCATGAAACAGTGCTCAAGCCTAGACTGTGGGAAATCCTGGAGAGCTTTGTATAGCACTCCTGTCCAGGTGCCACCCAGCGACTCTAATGAACTGGTCTCAGAGGAGCCCAGCACTGGGAGTTTTAAGAGCTTCGAGCGTATGTGTGGTTAATGCTGAGAACTACTGTTCTACTCCAACTCCTTCATTTTATAGATAAGAAATTTGGAATGCAGAAAAGAAACAGATTTATCCAAGCACACAGAGCTTCTGTTTGGCAAAACCAGGGAGATGAAAGGGGAGTCACTGTGCTGGTGGGTTCAGGAGGTCTGGGTTCTTTTGAGTGTCCATTGTCTGCCCCTTTCTTTCTGGGACTCAGTTTCTCCATCTGTAAGATGATCTGGATGGGGTGATCTGTGTTTCTCCTCTTCGCTTGAGTGCGGGCTCCACCCCAGCCCTGACCTGAGACGGGCATCGCACGCTATCCATGCCGAGTTGTGTCTGCAGAAGCCTAGATCAGGCCCCTTCCCCGGGAGGCTGCCTGGTACCCTGGAAGTTCCCAAATGTGCCCTTTTACTGGAGACATTTGTCTACTGAAGTGTGTGAGAAGTTCACCCAGCAGGAAGCTGTTCTGGCTGGGTTTAATCTATGGTATGCTTATTAGAATTAGGGTTTTAATTAAAATTGACATTTCAAAGACTACCTTCGAGGAAGCCCTGCCTTAATGAGAAGTACATCATGGTGGCCTAGGAAACCTTCCCATGCAGCAGTCAGTTAGCTGTGCCATTAATATGGGGCACCCAATCCTCTGTCCTCTGGCTTCTCTTGCCTGTGCGGTGCTGCCCATTAGTAAGGAGTGTGTTTGGATGCATGGATGGTGTGGCACTGTGGGCAGAGACAGGGCCATTCTGGCTGTTTGGAAGCAGGGCTGCCTTATACCTCTGCACAAGAGTGTCCACTCCTCCGGAGCTCAGTTTCCCCACATGTTAAATAGCTGCTCTATTATCGAATTTTTAAAAAAGAAAGTACTTACTCTGAGTTACAACCCCCAGTATTTTTCCACAAGGAATTTGTGGTTTGGAGGGAGGAGGCAGGATGAGACAGGAGCAAGAACATCAATATATGATAAGGCAATCGGTCAGGCTGGGCACATAGGAAGCGCACGTGGTAATTAAGACCAGGTGTTGGGGGATCTCGTGGAGGGGTTCGAAATCATATGAGGGGGGGGCATGAGCCAAGTTTCCAAGAACTTAATCTTTACCTGAGTCTTCAAATATTTATTGAAAAGGAAAGAGGAAATGTGAAAGAAACAAAACAGATGTTTATCAGCACTGAGTACATGAGGGAGGGGAAAGAGGCAGGGATGGAGGGGGGGGGAGAGAGAGAGAGAGAGAGAGAAAACACGCTGATGGACGACAGGCGGAAGACTCAGGGAAAGTTTTGGAGGTTCTGTTGAGCTGTTGGCTGGGGGCAGTGGAAGGAGTTGGAGCTTATCAAGAAGTCCAGGTGTCCTTCTTCCGCCCCCACTGACCTTCCTGAAGATGCAGCAGAGCTGGATTGGGGCATGGCCTGGAGGGAGCCATGGGGCTTGGCGTAGGACGTGGGTGACCATAGGACCACAACTGATGAGTGACAGAGTGAGGACGAGAGCCAAAGCCTCCCTGCCTCCCAGCTCCGGGATTCAGAGCTCTTTCCTGACACCAGGGTATCATGCCCAGGAAGAGGGGACAGCTCATCAGGAACACTGGAGAGTACCCAGTGTGACATGCAGCCTCTGCCAGATGATCATGCAAAGTTCTTCCCTCAAATTAATTACTTGATCATCCAAACAATCATTATTTGTCAGACACCCTGCCAAGCATTGCCTACACATTATTCGTTCAGTTTGCAAACACAATCCAGACGCTGCATACAGAGCAGAGGACAAGATGGACCAGGCCCTTGCCTCACAAACCTAACAGCGGTGGTTATTTTCCTCATTCTACAGATGAGGAAACAGAGACCCAGAGGGGTTAAGGGACTTCTCTGTCACAGAGCTTAGAAGTGGTAGAGCTTTGAGCCAGTGTTTACCTTTCCCATTTCAGCCTTCAGCCTCTCCTTGCAGCTTCCCTCAGTTACTCAGATAGTGCTTTGTCCCCAAAGCCAGGCTCTCCAAAAGTTCTCGCCCAAGGGAAATGCAACCTGCTCACCAGCACTCTGGTGTGAGGGTAGACTGTACAGATCCCCTTTCTTCCTGTCACACCCTCCCTCCATTCCTCTTGGCTGCCAGAAAAAGCCAACTCAGGGCCTTCCCACCGCCCAGCACCTGTGGCTTCTGCTACTGAATTGTTCTTTTCACCTCAGAACGTTCATGAACCTTGTCTACCCAGTTCAATTGTCCTGTGTCTTCCGAAAGCCCCTGTATTGAGGGCTTGATCTCCACTGCAGCAGTGTTCAGAGATGGGGCCTGAAGAGAACAGGGTCCTGCCAGCGCTAACCTTGCCAATGGGTTAACGCACTGGCGAGCTCATTCATGGCGTGGGCCGTAGGAGTGGGGCCTAGGAAGCAAGGCACTGTGGAGTGCCTCTGGAGAGTGGTATATCCTGCCCCAGCCTCTCCCTTTTCTCTCTGGCTCTTTCTCTGTGTTCTGCTTCCTAGCTGCCGTGAAGTGAGCAACTTGTCTCTCCCACACCCTTCCACCACGAAGTTTTAGTCTTAGAACCAACTGACCACTGACGGAAACCTCTGAACAATAAACCCCTCCTGTAGGAAGCTGCCCTTGATCCTCCCAAGCAGAGGCTGTCCTTGGTGTTCTCCAACCCACTTCCTTTGCAGAATTTTTCCTGGGTGTCTTCACAGATTCATTAACACGCCTGTCTCCCACTTGTCCATCAGTTCTTTGGGACCAGGACCACCCATGTGGCTCCCACTGCTGTGTACCTGCGGTTCCTGGCACTCACTGTGTCCAGCAGGTGTGTGTGATGTAGCAGTGTGGCCTTTCTCCCCTCTGGTTTACACCCCACCTGCAGACTTCACTGTGGCCCAGCTCTGTCCTTACTCTTTATCCCAGTCAAAGACTGTGGGCTTCAGCCTGAGATGCGTCATTCACTAATAATCATGAGTCACCGTACTGGCCTCAGGAACATCATAAACGATACGGTGTCAGGAGGAGGCCGTGGGATGGAGAACCTCAATGAATGGGAGTGGATCTTAAGACAGAGAAGATGCCATGCGTAATCCTTTTCTCTGTGATAGCTTTGATACACCAATTTCAAACGCCAACTTAGAGCCTTTGCTTTATTCCCCTCCAGGCTTCACTCGAGGCCGATCCGTAGGCACTGCAAATCAGCGCCATGTGTCAAGTACGGTAGCCCCTCCACACCCAAAGCTATCCCTGTCCTGATCCCTGGAAACTGCGAATCTTACCTCACGTGGCAAAAGGGACTTGGCCATTGTAAGAGATCTCTTGACATTGGGAGATTATTTGGACATCTGGATGAGCCCCAAGTACAAATCACCAAGGTGCTTACAAGAGGGATGTTTGGCTAGGGAAGAGGAGAGGATGAGATGAAGGAAGCTGAAAGCGAAGTGATGCGCTTTGAAGATGGAGGAGGGGGTCAGGTGCCTTCAGCAGCCCATGAGGAACTGAGAGGGCAGGAAGGACATTCTTTCCTCAGAGTTCCAGAAGGAACTTGACTTTAGCCCAGTAAAAAATGATTTTTGACTTCTGACCTCCAGAACCGTAAGAGAATAAATTTGTTTTAAACAACAAGGAGTGTGGCAGTTTGTTTTAGCAGCGATAGAAAACTAATACCTCAGGCCACTACTCTGTCCAGAAGACGGCTTCTGGAGAACTTGACAGGATGCTGCACATCTCTCTGGCTGTAGCCTCGGAAATCTTCTTAGCACAGTGTGACTGGCAACCACTGACACCTGATCAGAGCTGAAAGCTAGAATTTAGGTGCGATCCCCCTGCAGGGGATATTTCCTCCAACAGGTAGGGAAATGGGATCCTACAGAAGTGAAGTCACATTCCCAGGTACATGTAACATGAACGATAGTCTTGCTTTTGCCACTTTTCCTGGCCTTTTGTCATCTCCTCGAAAAGCCCAGGCTGGCAGCAGAAGCACCAGAGGTGAAAGCCTCATTTGGACTGAGCTTCCCGGTCAGACCCCTCCCCTCAAGCCAGGGCCATTTAAAGAAACTGTCCTGTCAGGGGCTCTCTCTGGTTCTGCTTATTGTACCTTCCCAGAAGGCCAGCTCCACAGTACAGTGGTCTCTCAGGGTATATTTATTCATCCAAAGGAGGTTCCAGCCATCCTGCTAATGACTTACCTGGGGAAATCTTTCTGTTTTACTCTAATCTCTCCCTCTGGAAACTCATGCTTGTGCGATGAGAGTTGTTGGGGACGCTGAGAGCACCTGTTCATTCTGGGCAGGTAGGTAAGGTTTCGACCTCAGGTGAAATGATTGTGTCTCCACCCAGATTTGTTAGCCAAGTATTCCCTTGCGGCTTAACCTGTGCCTGAGCAGGTCATCTGCTCATAGATGCCGCACTGCTTTCTGGGGCACTGCAAGCTCCCCTTGGTTGGGCTGCACCCTTCCTTTCTAGCCTTATTTTCCTCTACGCTTCCTGTAATACTAACACTACAGCAAATTTTACCATTTTCTAAGAAAGGGGACATAGGTTGCCTCTAGCGGCAGGATTGCGGCCTGAACGAGACACCTAAGTCCTACCCATGCCGCTCTTTTGCTCCCCAGCATGCCATCAAGCGGCAGACATAACACTGACAACATACAAAATCCTAAACTCAATTTGTAGTCTTGATTTTTATGCTTATGTGACATCACCTAAAAGTGTCTCATTTGTCTTTGTTTGTACCACGGACTAAACGGAGAGAAAAGATTTTGTATGATGAGTTGGGAAACGTGGTTTCTGCTCCTGTCTCTGTTACACAGACCTGTGACTTTGACAGTTCCCCTCACTGCAGCCCACAGCACATCAGCTCAGTAGGTCAAAGGCCTGGACTCTTTCAGACCCATCCAGGAGACATATCCTGTACCCCCACAACAGCCTGGAAACACTCTCAGACTTCTGGTGCAGAAAAATGCTGCCGGCATAGGCGATAACTGGGCTGGCCTACTGAGGAGTGATCAAATGTAGGAGTATAGCTGGGCAGGAAGACAGGGCTGCTAGCCAGGGTGTGGGACAGCAGAGACCCGGAAGGAGAAGCAGAGCTACTGGTCTCTGAAGTCAGCTAATTGGAAGAGCAGGGCATCCCTTCACAAAATACCAGGGGCCTCACTCTGTGCCACGGAGCTGAATGTGGGGACATGGCAGCAGACCAGATGGAAAAGGTCTCAAACAGGAAATCAAGTCCGGTGGAAGAAGGGAGGCGTTTTAACATGCAGTCACAACACGCGTGAAGGGGCGAGCCGCAGAGCTGTACTGAGCCTCAGGAATGGCCGAAGACAGGAAGGGTGTTTTAGGCAAAAGTTCAGTCCAGGCAGAAAAATGTCCAACTCTTAGAGGTCAGGGACCAGCTGAAAGACGAATATATGAGGAGACCAAGAATGAGGGCTGGACCTGGAACACAGACAGCTGCTTTGAAGCCAGATGGAAAGAGAGAGGGGGCGGGGGAGGGAGAGAGAAAGACACTGGGGGCCTCCTCATCTGGATGGAAGTACGGCCTGGGTGCTGCAGGCTGAGCAGAGGGCTTGGCCTGAGACCTTCAAGGGACAACTCTGGGGCCACAGGAGCTGAGCAAATGAAGGCGAAGCGAGGGCCGCACTGCTAACAACAAAGCAAACAGGGCAGCAAAGTGATGCGGGCAGAGGGAAGACAATAAATCCCCGTTAAAATATGCTGTGAAGCTTGGGGCTCAGCCTTAGCTTTTTCATCTGTAAAGCAGGGCTAGCTCACAGGACTTTCATACAGATTAAAGGAGACAGTGTTCAGTACACTCAGGGCTTGGCATAGACTTTGACACACAATGAGCGGTTAATAAATCATAACTAGTTTAGTCTGTTTTCTGTTGCTGTAGCCACATTCCTGAGGTTGGGCACTATATAAGGAAAAGAGGTTTATTCAGCTCATGGCTTTGGAGCTTGAAATTCCAAAACTAGAAGGCCTCATCTATTTGGTCTCTGGTGAGTGGTTCCTTCAAGGCATTGTAATGCGGCAAAGAAGCAGAAAGGTGCTTTGCGCCAGGCTGTGCTTCTTAAAGGTTACAACACCTCTAACCAACACCACTGACAACCAAGCTTCTAGTACAAGAACTTTTAGGGGCTACATTCCATTGCACGCAAACCATACCAGCTACCTCTTACTGTCATCGGTTCATTCATCCACAGATACCTAGTGAGTGCTGGTTATGTGCCAGGCACTGTTATTCCAGGTACTGGGATACATCAACGAGAAAAACAGACAAAAATCCTTGTTCCTGTGGTTTCCATTCCAGTGATCATTCATTTGGGACACACAACACTGAGAGGAGGGTGTCACTGTCCCTCATTTATAGCTGAGGGTTGGGAAGGGAGAAGCCGGAAACTTGGCACAATGGTAAGTCTAACAAGTAGCAGAGGCAGGACTTAGTCCACATTTGTGTGTGCCACACCCAAGCCTCCTTCTGTGACTTCCCTTTGACAGTTAATCTTGATTGTCAGTTGGACTGCATTAAATGACTCCTGGAGAAGGGACTGAGTGTGAAGGCACGAACCTTCTCAGTGAACGCGTTACCCACTGACGGGGGACTAGGAGGCCCAGCCTCGTTAGAGGAAGTGTGTCGTGCAGACATGACCTTGGGGACTGTACCTGGCCCTTGGCCTCTGTCTCTCTACTGCCCTTACCCTGGGCTCTGCTTCCCGCTCACCATGAAGTGAGCAGCTTCCCCTGCCACGCCCTCCCATCACAGTGCTCCTGCTTCACAGCCAGTCAGCCACGGACTGAGACTGTGAGTAAAATAAACCTCACCTCTTTGAAGTTGCAGGCGCCAGCTGTTTTGTTTCAGATATTTACCAAACACCTGATATATCAGTTACACTAGGCACTGGGGAATCACAGCAAAGGAAGTTTACTGGGTCCTTTTTCTCATGGAGTTTAAGCTGTGTGTGTGTGTGTGTGTGTGTGCGTGCGTGTGCGCACGTGCAGGTGTGAAGGAGGATAAACTAAAAGATGCAGGGGAAACCCATCAGCAAAACGCGGCATCTGTTTCAGTGGAAAGCCCTTTCTCTGCACTTCTCCAGCTTTGTCTCTGGATTTTCTTCCCCGGCCTTATGCCGCTTTGCGCCAACTGGAGGAGAGGCACAGACTCCTGGCAGCTGACGAAGGGCTCCGGAAGTCCCAGATGCCAGGGTGGAAGCTGCACAGAGAGTGAGGCGCCGTGGCTCATCCTTTCGGGTCAATGTTCCCTTTTGGTGTGGGCCTTTTATCTACTAGCTCAGTGCAGACAATCAATGCTAATCCAATCTTCTGGGACCAAATGAAACAGCCTGCATTTAAAGGGCTCAGACTCTCTTTTCCGATTACCAAGCGACCTACATAATCACTCTCACCCCAGCCTGCCTGGGAGGACCCTGCCATTGACAGAGCTCAACCAAGCACTCTCCACGCTGGGATCTGCCTGGGATTTCTTCCGAGTGTGCCAAGCAGAAAGGAGACCAGGGCAGTGGGAGCCTGGCAAAGGATTCCAGAAGCCTGATTCTTGCCCTTGCCCTAGATATAGCGCCTTATAGGACTCTGAGGATATCTATTCCTACCCCCCGTATCAGCACTCCCAGTCGCAGTCTCTCCATTTGGAGAAATAACCGTCTCAGGGTCCTTCTCTGTGCTATTATTCTGGGCCATTCAGGGATGCCAGCTCTTACAACTTACTACACCAGTCTGAAAATGTCTCCAGAGACCACTCTGATTCATGAAAGTTTAGCGTGATGGCTAATAGTATGTGTGTGTCTGTCTGTGTGTTTAAAAATTCCCAAGACATATAAGATGAGAACAAGTTGCAGGGTGGTTTATGTACCATACACGTATGTCACATATATATTCGTCCATACACACACGTTCAGAACATCCAAATATCCCTGGGAGGACACAAAAGAGCCTTGTAAAGAGAAAGAGACTAGGTATCTAGGGGAGATATAAAATTTCACGGTGCCTTTTTATACTTCTTGATTTTTTTTAACCATGTATATTGCTACTTTGAATATTAATAAATGAACTTAAACTGGGCATGGTGACGGTGCATGCCTATAATCCCAGCACTGGGGAGGCTGAGGCAGGAGGATCGCTGTGAGTTCGAGAGCCTGGGCTACATAGTGAGTTCCAGGTCAGTCTCAACTACATACTGAAACCCTGTCTCAAAAAACCAAAAAATAAAGAAAAGAACTTAAGAATAGTGTGTAAATTTTGCCACCAGTTAATTCATTTGCTTAAATATTTGTTGAGCACCAGTTATGTGGCAGGTACTAATATAGAAAGTGGTGAATAAGACAGACTTTACCCTTAGGAAGCCTACATTTTACGGTGCAATAACCAATGAATATCATACAGTGTCAGATAGGGATACAAGGTATAAAGCACACAGATAGACATCCGAGTGAATCTTGGCTTTGCCATTTGCGAACTGCTTGAATTTAAGTTAGTCTTCTTACTTTTTTGATCTTTGTTTTCCTCATTTATAAAACGAGTGTAATAATAAGACCTCCTTCATAGGATGATTGTAAGAATTCAATGAAATTAATAACAGTACCTGGGACATAGTACATGCTTGTTGTGTGTTGGTTATTGTGTGGTTATCCCGGCTGGAAGAGGAGTCTGGAGGAGGGTAGATGTGTCCATGAGCTGTGTAAGGATAGTGGGATCAATCAGACACTCAGAAGGGGGGAGCTGAGAGAGGTGACACCCTGGGGTGGTTGGGGGTAAAGGCTGACAATACGGAAGAAGAGGAGGAATGTGAGGGACCTATCCCCAAAGAGAGCAGTGGTCTCAGGCCCTTATCCAGGAGGAGATCACACGGGCTCCCCCAGCACACCTGGTCTACCTGGGAAATGTAAGGTGCGCACTGGTGAGAAGGGAAGCCTTTCAGCCCATTCTCAGCACCCAAGGACAGAGCCACCTAGGTGTCTCTGAGATCTGGATCTCTGATTATAATGGTAAGTGTTAAAGAAGAACGTCATTCTGACATTTACTAAACATGGAAAGGCCAACCCTAATCAAGGGGGTTCCCACAATGGGGTTTTGCAATAGGCAAAAGATACCAGGCTCCACTCTGAGAAGTACAGAGAGAGAACAATTACAGCCAAGGAGCATGGTAGGGTCAGTGAATGGAAATTACTTAGAGAAAACATCAACATAAGGGGGATTCCAGCTAAACTGACCTGGCAGGATTCTTGCTAAAGGCAGGGCAGGATCTGAAGACGGGGCACTATGACCCACCTGCTTAGGGTATGCTTAGACACCTGCTCCCCTTTACACAGGGGAGACGAAGGAGGAGGAATCAGGTCAGTATAGAGGGTTGGAGATCCGGGTTAACCTGACTTAACAGGATTCTTATTAAACTTGGACAATGCAGAGACCACTGTGAAATTCCAAAAGTTGAGCCCTCATTGAGAAGTAGTTCAGGGGAACCTGAGTGGTCTGGCTAAGGAGAGAATCTTAGTCCCAGGAGCCTCCATTTAGCTCCTGAGGGCTGCCAATAGGGTTCCTTCGAATCTTCTGCCCATTCCCCGTGGTGATACCAGACTCCTTACTATTGGAGTCACTGCCCGTGCACAGGGCAGGTAACAATGTCTGGGTAGTACCGTGTCAGAAGGGCTTTGTAGAGAACCTGGATGCAACCTAGATTCTACTGGGAGGCTGGTTACAGTGCAGGCTTCTTCTTCCCTGGGCTGGCACAAACACACAGGATGGGGCTCACGAATGTCTCCTTGGAGACCAGCTGCTGTGCCTAAATAAAGGACCTGCGCTTCATAGGGAAGCAGAGCTGGGAGCTTCTCCTGCTCACCCTCTCTGGCCTTTGCTATAGCCCAGAAACACTCTGGGACCCAACTGTGGTAGAAATTGCACAGTCACTAATTGGCTGACTTAAAGCTTATTGGATGCATGTGCATGAGTGGGCACACACATGCTCATGTGTACGCATATGTGTTTATGCACACATGTGCGAGATGTGGGGAAAAAAGACAGAGGAAAGGGGCCCAGGCCTGGCAGAAGGAGGAAGCCAGAGAGGTGACAGATTTGCTTCTTGAGGGAACATGAAATTCAAAAAGAAAATCACTGCCTTTGGGGACTCTATGAATCTCACTGGCATCCAGTGCATCTCGGTGAATCTCATTCAGTGAAGCTTTCTATGCAAGTCCACACAAACAAATTTTGGACCCTACTTGGAGTCCGGGGAGGGCTGATTCCATTCAGGCCATAGGGGAGGAGAAACTAGCAGGCGGTCCCTCCTGAAAGGTGAAGATAAGAAGCTGGACAGAATCCACAGGGCTTAATGGACGGACAGTTCCTGGTGACAGCTCCTTAGCCACCAGAAAATATATATCTATGGCACCCAAAATGTCCATATTTTTTCTGAATTATTTTTGAGCAGCAAAATTTCTTTTTTATTCAAAGGAAGTTTTAAAGGGAAACTTGGCATAGAAAAAAGAAATAAAAACGTTTCTCTGGTCCAAGGATGGAAATAGGGACGGGACACTAGGACCCACCTGCTTAGGGTATGCTTAGACATCTACTCCCCTTTACACAGAGAGGTTTAACACAGATTAAAAACCTTAAACTGCCTCATCTTGGTAACACCCAGACCCCTGCTGTAGTCTCTACATTGCTTTACACTCATCTAGGCCCAGGAGGTATCAGCTGGGTTCAGGGATGTCCAGGCAGGGGGACCAGATGTTCCTGGAAGAGAGAACCTCATCAGGGTCATGGCCAGCAGCTTGGGAGATGCCTCACTGACCCCTGGTTTCGCAGCTTCGCCTCTCTGCCCAGGGCATAAGCTCTAAAGTCAGCCACTTAAAGTTGTATCACCTTAGGCAGGTCATTTAACTTCTCTCAGCCTCTGCTTTCTCTTCCACAAAATAGTTGAACAGTGGACCCTTGACTTACAAACTCAATTTGTAACCCAGGTTGGTCAGTGAAGGCTCAGGGTCCTCTCCACGGCCTTTAAAATCTCTCTCCTGTGCACAGGAAGATCTCGGTGTCCTTAGAGGGACACTGGCCCAGGATTTCTCAATGGATCCCACTCAGGAAAGGATGCTGTCATGTTTCTTACAGAACTCTTTAAGGGTTAAACCTATGTCTGAGAGTATCAGGAAGCATAAGCAGGTGGCATTCAGATTGTAACTTAAGTGTGTGTGTGTGTGTGTATGTGTGTGTGTAAGTTAAACTAAAATTCAGGTTGTAACCCAAGTCGTTTGCATATCAGGCTGATTGTAACTAAAGGGTCACTGTAGTTTCCATATCAAAGGTTTGTGTAAAGAGTAAAAAGGTAGCAAAAGTGCAATTTCTACCACAGTTGGATCCCAGATGTGGTTTCTGGGCTGTAGCAAAGGCCAGCAAGGGTGAGCAGGAGATCCCAGCCCTGCTTCAAAAAAACAAACAAACAGAAAATCCAATCTTTACATAAAACTAATTCAGATTGACTTAAGTGTGTGTGTGTGTGTGTATGTGTGTGTGTAAGTTAAACTAAAATTCAGGTTGTAACCCAAGTCGTTTGCATATCAGGCTGATTGTAACTAAAGGGTCACTGTAGTTTCCATATCAAAGGTTTGTGTAAAGAGTAAAAAGGTAGCAAAAGTGCAATTTCTACCACAGTTGGATCCCAGATGTGGTTTCTGGGCTGTAGCAAAGGCCAGCAAGGGTGAGCAGGAGATCCCAGCCCTGCTTCAAAAAAACAAACAAACAGAAAATCCAATCTTTACATAAAACTGCCACCTTTTACACCATGACAACTAATTCATACACTTTAAGATGGTGTGGGCCAAACAGAACCCACCTGGAGAGCCAGGAGCTGGTAACTACAGGTGCCCAGCGATAGTCACAGCAACCAGGAGTCACTTCCTCTGTCCTCTCCCACCTCATTTCTCTCGTGTTTGTCCTTTTGTCGGCTGAGCTCCCAGTTTTCCTCCTGAGAAGATGAAGAGATCTCTGCAAGTGCCTGAGCTGCAGCTGTGGCCAGGCCTGAGGCATCCTGCCCTCACCCACACTCTATTTATTTGTTTCCTCTGGATACCCCCTCCTGCCCAGGGGTGTCTGTGGAAACTCTGCAGGTGGGTTAAAGGAAGCCCAGTGGCGCACAGTGTGCCTGTGTGTGTGTGTGTGTGTGGGCGCGTGTGCGGGGGGCGGCATGTCATTTCCAAAACATCATCTGTGCTTTCTGACTGAATTTCAAAGCCACTCTCTCTGGGAGTGAAGAATCTTTGCTCTGGGCCCTTGAGCCCTGCTGCAGCAGGGTTAGTCATGCTCTCTGAGGGGAACTCTTGGGGCTCTGGTGGTGTCCTAGGAAGATGCACACCTGGAGCCACTCGAGCAGCCTTCCACTTCCTTGAACTGGAGCTAGCACATGCACCTGTGTGTTCATATGTGTGTGCACGTGTGTTCATGGCTGTGCACATGTGTTCGTGCATGTGCATGTGTATGCACGGAGGCAGATTTGGACACAAAGGGATTGGTCTTTACTTCTCTCTCTCTCTCTCTCTTTTTTTTTTTAAACAAAAAAAACTACGTTTTCATAGAAATGATACATACCTGTGGGGAAAAAAATTTACCTCAGAAAAAGTTCAAAGAACACTGAAAAACAAAACAAAACAAAAAGCACATTTAAAAATCTTGCTTCATGGAAAAAAAAGAATCACAGACAAGTGCTTGGTGAATAACTTCCCAGATGTCTTTTTATATGTCAATAAACTGCTACAGAAATGTGTATTTAATGTGACGTGGTTCGGCCCATAAGATATCGGTGCAGTTGTGCAATATGCTGTTTCCACTGAGCCACGACTCCAGGATGTCTCTCCTTGCAGTGTGTTCAGAGCGGCTCCCAGGCAGGGCAGCAGACTGTGTCCTGGAAGCGCCCTGATCTATTTATGGGCCTCCTGCCATGAAGAAGCACGTGCTCCCCCTGTCTGGGTCCCCAGAACGCATCATGTCATGTACAACAGCCTTTTGAGTGGCCTTCCCACTTTCAGGCCTTTCCCAGATAATCTACCTCACCTGGCAGCCAGGGCTGGCCTTTAACCACACCCATGTATGCAAGACACTTGCTCTATGTTAATTGTTGTAAAAAGGTAGAAAAGCTATAGTCTCGGCCAGCAAGGAACTCACGATCTAGCAGGAAAATTAAGGTAGAGATGCAAATGACAATACTAGATGACATAAAATGCAAATGTCCCAAGGGTGAAACACATAAAGCCTTGCCTGATCATGCCTGACCTTGCGTCGCCCATCAGACCATGCCTGAAAATAGTCTAAAAACCTTTAAATCTCTTCCCATCATTCCTGAAGTCCAAACCTCTTACCTAGGCTGACAAGACAAACATTTTGCACGATCTGGCCCTGTGTGGCTGGCTTCCTCCGACCTTTTCTTTTGCCAGCCATACAGCCATGATTTCTGGCTGAGAGCCCCTGTCACAGTTCAGTTCACTCTGCCTGATCCTCTGCTAGAGCGTGGATAACTGTCTTTTCCACCACTGAGAGATCTCGGCTCTGAGAGCTCTTCCTGGTGCCCTTCTCCCAGTCAGCGTAGCTCCCCGGTCACTGTCCCAGTATTCTATTCCCAAATTACAACACTTACTACTGGTGAAATTATTTTACTGCTGTGTTTTCATACCTATTGCTTGTCTCCCCGCCCCTGCTGCCCCATTCGCCCAAGGGGAGGGATCTTGCTCACGGAAAGTGTCCCCAGTTTTGGGGTAATTAGTTCTTAAAATAAATGTTGACCTCCAGCCTCTGCAAAACTCAGCTCTCTTAAAACACTCATCCCCCCGTTCCCTGAGTCTCCCTGCAGCTTTCCCTTAAAATACTAACTCTACTTTTCAAAGTGAGCTTAAACGTTCCTCTGCTCCCCCAAGAATCCAGTTCCGAAGCCAGCTGCAGCCCCTCTCAGCTCTGTCTCGCACTGTTGCTCAGGGAGTCCTCCCTCCCTCCCTCCCTCTGCTAGGAAAGCTCCCTGCGCTTCTACCCTCCTCCTCTTATCCGCTGGCCTCTGCTGCCTGAATGTTACCCATCCTCAGCCCAGCTAAAATGTCACCATCACCAGCAGCCTGTCATGTTTTGGGCTGCAGGAATAATTTGCTCTTGCTTCTACACTCAGGCAAGGCTTTATCTGCTTCGCCCTTGGGACATTAGCATTTTATGTCTTCTAATATTGTCATTTGCATCTCTACCTTAATCTTTCCTGCTAGATTATGAGTTCCTTGCTGGCAGAGACTATGGCTTTTCTACCTTTTTACAACAATTAACACAGAGGAAGTATCTTGCATACATTAGCTCTTTTAATCCTCACTGGGACAATAGGAGTTAGGAATTGGAATTAGATTCATTTTGTAGATGAGCATTTCAGACACTTTCCAAAGGTTACCCAAAGAGTAAGTGGCAAATCTAGGATTTGAGTCCACTGCTGGAACTGCTAACTGTGGGGCAAACGGAGTTCACACTGCTGCCTGTGGCCAAAACCCCTTTCTGTTGTTTTCAGTGTCTTTGTGCAGCAGCTGCCTACCCTCAGCTCCCAAGCCCTCAGGGCTTTGAAGTAAAGGGCCTTCAGGGATACTGTTAGTGTGAAGGAAAACAAATCAAAGGGCTGAAAGTTTAAATTAAAATCTGAGTTTGTGCCTGCAGGCCCTGCTTCTTTACTTACTAAAACCTCAAGAGTCAGCCTTAGGAGCCAGCCAGGGAAGGGGTGATTTCCAGTAAGTTGCTATACTGAAGCATTTCTAAAATTATGCCCAGGCCTCCCTCCCTCCCTTCCCTCTCATCCGTAATTTCACTTTCTGTGGTTTCATTTACTATGATCAACTGCAGTGTGAAAATATTAATGAAAACTTTTAGAAATAAATGATTTACAAGTTTTAAAATGTGTGCCATTCTGAGTATTGTGATAAAACCTTGCACCTTCCCATTGCATTCTGCCCAGAACATGTTTCATCCCTTTGTTGGGTGTATCCACATGGTATACACTGCCTTCTTGGTTGTAGCAGCCTCAATTATTAGGGCAAATATCATGGTATTGCGGTGCTTGTGTTCCAGGATCCCTTGCTTTACTTCATAACAGCCCCCAAAGCACAAAGTTGTGATAATGGCAATTCAATTCAAATATGCCAAAAAGAAGCCCAAAAGTACTTCCTTGAAGTAAAAAGGTGAAAATACAATAAGATGTTTGCAGGAAGAGACTATATTCATGGAAGTTTTATTACAGTATATGGTTATGTTTGTTTGGAGGTTCTAGCAGGGGAGACCCTTGACTGAGGGGATGGTCCTCCTCTCTCAGGGGTGGTCGTCCTCTTCCACTGAGCGCAAAGCTTCGGGAGGGACACACGTGGAGTGGTGAGGGAAGAAGGGGACACCCATCCACCCACACCGCAGGAAGAGACTATATTCATGGAAGTTTTATTACAGTATATGGTTATGTTTGTTTGGAGGTTCTAGCAGGGGAGACCCTTGACTGAGGGGATGGTCCTCCTCTCTCAGGGGTGGTCGTCCTCTTCCACTGAGCGCAAAGCTTCGGGAGGGACACACGTGGAGTGGTGAGGGAAGAAGGGGACACCCATCCACCCACACCCCCCCACCCACCCACCCAACCAGGTCAGCTGAATCAGCCCTGGTGATCACTGGGGTGACAGATGTCACAGCCAGATCGTTCTCACATCCTGACAGCCTGTTTCTTTAATGTGCCAAGCCTTTGTTTTCCCCAATAGAATACATAAGAAATTATAGCATAGTTTTAATTTACAATTTCTCTTATTACGAGCAAGTCTGAGTACATCTTCAAAAGGCTACGAGCCACTGGCCTCTTTCTCTTTGGATCATCTGTACAATGTGCCTATTTTTCACTGAGCTTATTGGCCTTTTTCTTTTCAGATTTTTAAAAGCTCTTTTATATACTAGGCATATGAACAGTTTGATATAAGTTATAAGTATTATTACCAATTCATATATTCTTTATATCATAACTTTTTTTTTTTTGGTACCGGGGATTGAATTCAGGTCCTTGTGCTTGCAAGGCAGGCCACCGAACTGCTGAGCTAATATCATAACTTCTTTTGCAATGTAGAAACTTTTAAAATTAAATACACATATCCATATAGTCTGTAACTGTACGGATTTTAAGTCATAATTAGGAATGATTTCTACATTTCCAGGCTATGGAGGAATTCAACTATGTTTTCTTCTACTACTTGCATGGCTTTCTTTATTTTTTAGTAGTACATGTTTGCAGTACAGTACATGCAGTTCACAAGCATGTTGGAGAGTGTCTGCATGTTTATAATACAGCTTGGTTTTTTTCTTATCGCTCCCCACCTCCCTCCCTCCTCCTCTAAGTTTCCCATTTTCCCTCTTGTTGATATTATTAATCTTAGCTCATGTTTATGACATATGATATTTACATTCATTGACATTATATGTTCCTATGCACAGCACATCTTTATTCTACTGATTATCCACCTCCTCATCCATGTTTTCTTGGACCCCTTCTCATTTCCAAGAGATCTAGCCCCTTGTCTCCTTCTAGTCACCTTTTATTGTGTTCTTCATTTGTATTTTGATTTATGCAAATGAGAGATATTATACGGTATTTAAGGTTGTGTATCTGGTTTATTTCACTCCACATTATATTTTCCAGGTGCACCCATTTTCCTTCAAATGTCTCAAATTTGTCTTTTTAAAAACAGCTGAGTGGTATC
The DNA here is from genome assembly GCF_012274545.1 of Fukomys damarensis. Taxonomy (NCBI): domain Eukaryota; kingdom Metazoa; phylum Chordata; class Mammalia; order Rodentia; family Bathyergidae; genus Fukomys; species Fukomys damarensis. The sequence continues at coordinate 7,970,498 of NW_022900921.1, read as the reverse complement.
CCATTATGTGCAAATACCGCTTTTCTTTATCCAATCATCTGTTGGTGGGTGTATGGGCTACTTCCAGGGTTTAGCTGTTATGAATTATGCTGCTATAAACACTGGTGTGCATATATTGTTATAGTATGATGTCTTTAGCTCTTTAGGAATATACCTAGAAGGGGATAACTGGGCCACATGGAATTTCTCATTTTAGTCCCTTGAGGAATTTCCATAGTGGTGTAGTAGCTTACATCCCCACCAACAGTGTAGGAGGGTTTCTTCTTCATCGCAGCCCTGCCAGTATTTGTTATTTTTACATTTCTTGACGATTGCCATTCTGTGTGGTAGAAGATGAGTCTTAGACTTACTTCAATTTCCGTTTCTGTAACGGTGAGGCGTGCTGAACGCTTTTCATAGCTTCGGGCTCATAGATCTCTGAGAGCTAGATGATGCCATAAATCACCACACTGATAGCAGCTAAACTAAGGGATAGGTGCTAAGTGCTTCCGAAAAGATTTCAATTTCCGTTTCTGTAACAGTGAGGCGTGCTGAACGCTTTTCATAGCTTCGGGCTCATAGATCTCTGAGAGCTAGATGAGTGCCATAAATCACCACACTGATAGCAGCTAAACTAAGGGATAGGTGCTAAGTGCTTCCGAAAAGCTATCTCATGTCTTTTCCAGTGCTCATGGAACAACCTAGGGCAGGCCCAACCACCCTACATGCTTGGTGGTCAGCAGGGAAATTTTTAAATTTTTGAATTACTTGCTAATATTTAGAAATTAAATGATTTCACATAAAATATAGATTTTTAACTAATGTAAAGGTAATACGAGCTTTAGTCACATCTCCACTGGACAATGACCAGCAGGAGCTGAGTGACAGGCACCTCCTAGACCAGGTATGAACTCCCTGGTTTCCCCCAACACCTTGGTTGCAGTTACCTGGTGAAGCCCTGAGGGCATTCGAGTCTGTGCTTCCTCTGCTTAAAACAGCTGGGAAAAGAAGCAGGGAAGTCACTGGCCCTGTCACATAGTGGGGATCAGTAAACGCTTGCAGAAGGGAGGACGTCCCACCTAGCAGGCAGTTTCTGAGAGCTGGGCAGGCTGAGCGAATGTCACATGACCAGATGGTGGCAGAAAGGCATCCAGAGATGTTCTGCCTGGCCGCACAGCCTGGCGGGCGTCTGATGGCTGTCTAAGCACTTGCCTGCATGTTCTTTCTCACCTATTAGCTGGCTAATGGCTGTGCACACTTGGACTCAGGCCCTCAACTATCTCAGCTGCTCCCAGTTGGAACATTAGTAACCGCCCCATTAACACAGACCCTCGGGAAGGAGGCCTTGGGCTCAGAGAGAAATGGGTCCTACGTGACTCTGCCATTTCACAGAGTCAGGCTTGAGTCTCTTTTCCTTTTTCTCTTTCCACACAGCTCTCCTAGGCCTTGTCAAATCTGCTGACAGCTGGTCCGTGGGGAAGGTGCGAAGGCAGAATGAGGGTGGCTCTAGACAAGGTGGGAGCCTGCACCCATCACTCAGGGCCTTCCTCACCTCCTTGGCGGGGTATGCACGGAGCTCAAGGCCTCCCACTGCTCCGAGACCCTGGAGTTTCACCAGGTAATTGCCTTGAAAAAAAAAAAGAGTCCCCCCCTTTTTTTTAATTCAACAAACAAGTATTGAGCGCTTTGTCCTCTGTGTCAGCCACTGTACTGTGAAACAAGCAAGGCCGGTAGAACCCCACAGACATGTTCCTACAGTCTGGTGGGGGAAGGAGAGATGCACCTGTGGAAAAGAGGCACCATAGCGCCAGGGTGGGTGTCGCAGGAGCGTCTCACCAGTGTAGGGAGGTCAGCAAGGGCTTCCGGCCGAGACGCCAGCGCACCTCAGGAGGGACAGGCGCAGTGAGGACCCAGAGGCAGATTTGGGTCACTGGACCCAGCTTAGTGCTGGAGCCCAGAAGGAAAGGTGTACGAAGGCAGGAAAGCAATGCTGAAGCAGCCGATGAGTAAACCGCAGAGTGCTTACTTCTTGCTGCATTCAACATCTCCTCTGCATCATGGAATAGTAGGGAAACTTATCCTTTTACTCTGGGACCAGCAGAGGATGAAAAAGGGCTATTTTTCGCTCTTTTGATGAGTACTTCCAGTGATAGCGTCCAGACACACTCTCCTGTGCAAATTGGAAGGCAGCGGACTGAATCTCGTCCCACTAAATTCCCTTTTCAATGATGTTTCTGACTGGATTTCAAACAAAGAGGCAGAGTTGGAGAAGCAGTGTTCCTGCCCCCACCACCACACCATGCCCCCCCAGCAGCAGCCCCAGGTGGGTGGGTGGGGAGGGTGCTGATGGGCTCCAAGGATCCCTCCTGCAATTTAGGGAGGCTGCAAGGAGAGACGGACTGGTCACTCCCAGCTGGGCACCTGCTGAGTGCAGCTCTCCAGGCCCCATCTGTGCTGCCTAGGAACTGAAATGTGATGAGCTAGCTGGGCCTGAGGGTCTCTTGCTCCCCAGAGTTTAGGGCTGGATGTGGACACAGAGACTGCTGGTGGGAAAGAGAGTAAGGACAGCTCACTAAGTAGGGAGTTGGGGTGTAGTGTGACCCTGAGGCCCGAAGGGCTGGGTAGTCTGAGGTGCCTGCCACTGCCCATGAAGGAACCTGGAAGCTTCCAAAAGACACTCAGTGGAGAAAGACTGCCCTAGGACCCCACCGGCTGAAGGATGCACAAACTGCCCCTCTCCTAGTGGTCCTCAGAGCGGCCATTAAGCTAAACTAAATGCCAGCCCCCAGAGAAGCAGATCTGCCAGCAACATACGCCAAGGCCAGCACATCAGCAGAGGCTACCAGAGCCACACGGAAAGACACCGGCCCTTCGAAAGGCTGGGGACACCTCCTGCTTCCATCAGTGGTCAGACAGCAGTGTATCAGGGTCTTGGACACTGGACGGTAGAGGGGGAGAGAGAATCACGGAGCAGAGACAGAAGATGTAGACAGTGCTCCAAGGTGCTAAGGAAGAGAATGAATGAGGAGGTCAAGTCCCTTCCCTACTTCTGGTCCAGGCCACATCAGGAGGATGAAAGAAATGAGACTGGAAGCAGGCAGGTGTTTTCAACTGGACTGGACTTTTATGACCTGCATGTTGGCATCTGCTGAAGTCATCCTCCCCAAATGCATAAGGTAATATACTTGAACGGGTTTAACTGAAGGCAGAAAATAGAAGGGAACAAAAGGCTGCTTTCACAACCAATAAATCAGTTACACACCCATTACACCACTGAATCCTCAAAACAGTCATATGAGGTGGGTACTGTTATCTCGGCCTTAGAGATGAGGGAACCAAGGATCCAGGAGATCACGAAATTTAATCAAAACCGAAGCTAATGATTGAATCGTTACTACTCAAAGCAACATCACTGGCCAGCACTGCATCCTCACAAGAGAGCTGGGGTTGCGCTCTGCTCAGGGCAGGCAGCTCCTCGCTCAGCTACCACTGGGCTGGCAGCAGCAATAAGGAACTCACCACCTGCCCAGATTTCTCATTCCCTTTTCAGATGGCTATGGAAGTAATAACTAGCTGCTCTTTGTTTTTTGTTTTTCAGTACTGAGGATTGAACCCAGAGCCTTCACAATAAGCTACAGTCTCAGCCTTATTTTTATTTTTTATTTTGAGACAGAGCCTTGCCAAGTTGTTAAATTGCCCAGGCTGGGCTTGACCTTTCCGTCCTCCTGCCTCAGCTTCCCAGAGTGCTGAGATGATGGGTGTGGGCTGCCACGCCTGATTATTAGCTACATCTTTGTAGAGCTGTGGGGTGAACACTTATAATACTCATTCAGTAAGTATTTATGGGGCACTTCTCACCATCTGCCGGCTGTGCAAGGTGTCAGACCTCCACTGCTCTGAGAAGAGGGCTCCGTGGGCAGTTCTTCCATCTGTCCTCTGCAGATGGGGTAAGGGAGGTAACAAAGACTGGTGACTTGTGTAAGGTCACACAGAGCCACCACCGTCCCCTCCACATCACACCTTCCTCAGTGTGTGCCAGGCACCATGCGAAGCCTCCTCCTGTCTGGTGGGAGCTGAGGGCTCCTGTCCAGGCCTTTCTCACTACCGAGCCAGTTTCCCATAGTCTCCATCCTGATCTCTGGCTTCCTGTACATATCGTCTGGGCAAAGGATTGGTTCTTATCTTGGGGCTGCTTCTACAATGGGGAGCCAGGGAAAGGCATGAATCTCAGAGAAAAGCAAAGAATGTGACTTCTTTCCCCAGCCCTGGCTCATCATGCCTGCTGCTATAGTATGAAGAATGGGCCCTTGATTAATATCTCATCCTCTATAAATAAGTGAGTGGAGGTGCACTCTGAATGCACAGCTCTGCTGCCGCCTTTGTGCCCTTTAACACTGCCCACACCTCAGCCTGGCACTGGCCTCAAGATTTATAGCTTGAAACTTTTAGCCAGGCTCTGTTGAGCTCCTAAGCTTGGCCATGGGTCTCCTCTGCTCTTTGATCCTGAGGAACTGGCTTTTCTCTGGACTTAGCAGTTGCCCGTGTAGCTGGTAATCAGTCTACTATGACATAGTGGTTAAAAGTGGTGCTCGCTGGGTTCAAATCCTACCTCTGCGACCTCTGGCTGTGTGATCACGAGTGAGTTACTCAGCTTCTCAGACATACTGAATGGGGACGATAAAAATAGTGCACACCCTAGAATTTATACCCCGGCTAGGAAGACAGGCAGTCACCTATGTAAGAATTTCAGTTAGTGGTGAGTACCATGATGGAAAGTGAGCGAAGCCTCTCATGAAGAACCTTCTCTGAGGAGGTTCTGAGGCATTAACGATGAGGAGTGGATGTGAAGAGGAGCTACAAGCGGCTGGTTCCAGGCAGAGAAGGAAAAGGGAGTGAGCAGGACCAGGCAGTGGGACTCTGGGCAAGCTCTCCAAGGAGGGCCTGTGCTGGGGACAGGTGGGAAGGTTGGCCAGCCTCTCCCTAGAAGCATCATTAGGGTGTGTGGGGAATAAGGTCTGAAAGGCTGGGCTGACATTAATGAGGCAGTGGAATCCCAGGGATGGAAGAGAGAGGAAAGAGATGGCAGTGGGAGCCACAGATGCAGTCGTGAGGCCAAGAACACATCCTGAGGTTCTGTCCCAGCCTTCAGCATTCAGTGAGGAGTGGAGGGGAGGTGGCAGGTCTTCTCGATAGTTAACTGACTGTATCAACTGGAGTAACACATGCCCAACTCAACTGGATCAGCATAGTTCTGGGTGTGGCTAAGGGACTTCCTGGGTGTGAGTGACAGCAACCAATGGGTTTGCCACCTAAGTGGTATAAAAGGGAAAGGAAGGTGGAGGCTTGCCTCTGTTTCTGTGGAAGAGCTCCAGCCTTCACTGTCACCTTGGATGTCCTCTCCTGGCTTCCAGGGCAGACTCTTCACCCTTCCAGGGCAGGCCCTTTAGCCTCCTGCTATGGACTTGCACAGGACACTACAGTGAGCTCCAGGCCTTTGACTAGATCCTTCAGTCCCCAGTGTGAAGAAAGACCGTCTGCACTCTTCCTTGCCCGACTCGGTGGCCATACCAAGCCAACCTTATAAATGCTTATATATCCGTATAGCCTGCATTACCTCTGTTTCCCTAGGAAGCACTGACTGATGCAAAATGTGCGGATCAGCCCAGCACTTGGGGTGAGCGGTGTCAACGCTGCTTTCCTGAACCCAGGTTTCTCATCTTTGTTTCCCCTTTTCTAACAAAAAATGCTCTCCACAACAGGCCTCATTTTGTTATTTATACAGGGATGTGCTAATAAGAGTCTTTCCAAACAAACACAACAGCTACTGATTTACAATTTTTTGTCAGTAATTGTATAAATACTCCTACTATGATTTTAAGCTACCTGTCTAAGGCCTCTGGTTGTTATGCTGGAAAAGATGCACACCATCAGCTCTTGGGAGCTGCTGCAGGCTGGGTTCAGCACACTTCTGCATTTATCCCTGAAAAATAATGACCAGCACTTACGAAGTGCTTACCAGAATTGGCACATTTGTATATACCTCTGGAAAACTACTCTCTAGGGTAGGAGCTGTTAATATCTCCATTACACAGGTGAGAAATGCAACTAGCCCAAGAGATCCATGTAGTTAGGACAGATGGAGCTGAGACTGAACTCAAAGAGTCCAGCTCCAGAGCCAGTGTTCTTTAGATTTATATTTTTTAAATTTTGACTTTTTACTATTACTATTTTTATTGCAACGTAGGTTATATAAAGTGAATAAAGCCTAAGTGAAAGATTAGTAAATTTATATATATATATAATATCCATCTACCTACCCACCCACCTATCTCCCTGTAACCAGACTGAGAGGTAGCAGCACTTTTCAAGCCACACCACATCCCATCGCCCCTCCCTGTTATACTCTTCCTGCAGAGGAACCATATTTCAGATTTTTATCACCATAACTGCATTTTGTCTGCGCTTGAGTTTTATGTAGACAGAATGATTCAATATATCATCTTAGTGTCTGACTTCTTTCTCTCTAATGATACTCCTGGGAGATCTGTCTATGCCGTTACATTTATTACTCATTGTTTTTCACTGTTATGTGGTATTCTGCAGTATGCGAATGTATCACAGTATATTTATCTCTTCTCATGTGGATGGTCACAGGGGTTGTTTCCACAAAGTGTTCTCTCAATTGCTGTGATACATGGCCACTCAGAAGTCCAGAGATTCCCTGGGTCTTCCCGTCTCAGAGGGATTTGCATCCTCAGCATGTGGAGTGATTGGTGTCACTGGACGTATCAGTTTCTGATCGAAACTGTAACGGATTACTGCAGACTGGGTGGCTTATAACAACACATGTGTTACGCTACATCTACAGGGGTTAAAAGTCTACAGTAGACCAGCACAGTGATGCTGTTTCTGGAGGCTTTCTGGGTAAAAGCCTTTTCCGTTCCCTTTGCAACTATTGGAGGTCACTGAAGTCACTCCAGCCTCTGCTTCTGCCACGTATTTCCTCTCCTGCCTTCTTACAAGGATCCTGCGGATACACTGGGCCTCTCCAGATAATCTGAGAAAATTTCACTAATCTCCAAAGCCTTAACTTCTTCCCCCCTGCAAAGTCCTTTTTGCCACATAAGGTAACATGTTCACAGGGTTGGGAGATTACAATGCGGATGTTTTAGGGAGGCCATTGTCGTGCCTATCACCCTGGACTATCTGCTGAATAATGAATCTTAATGTGATGAGTAGAGCCCGGAGGTGGGGGGTCAAGAGCAGAGGGTTTTAGTCTGGACCCTGTGTTGATTCCTGCTGGGAACTGGAGTAATCCTTTGGGTCGCAGGGCTTTGAGGAGGTGTGAAATGAAGGCTCAGCTAGATGATCTCTGTCCACGTGCCCGGCAGTTATGGTGTGTCCGATTCTGCACACAGAATTTAGGACTTATTATGTGCATGTGCCCACCTCTTCCCACCCATGCGGAAAAGGAGAGTGTTTTCTGAGAAGCTCATACTCACACACACACACACACACACACACACACACACACACACACACACAGTCTTCTCTTCTTCCTTTCCATCTTATGGCCTCTGGGCCTTCATTCAGAATACTTTTGAACTCCTGCTATTGACTTTCCAGTCTCCTCAGATCACATCCTCACTCAGTTTTTCTGTAAGTGAAAATTTGAAAACCCAATTTTTGGAAAAAACATAATATTGCCTCCATGATTTCAGGGGCTGGGCTGATCAAGCAGTTCTTCAAGGGATCTGACAGCCAAGCTCTAGGGAAGAAGTGATAGGCATGTCTTAATTATTCATTTCTGATATGAACCGACCCATTCTTTCATTTGTATTCAATGACTTTGAGCCATGGCCTCTCAATAACTATTAAAAAGAGAAAGTGGGACATAAATAAATCACACATGTGTAAATACCGAATAGTTTCTCTGGTGTGAAAAACTAAAATAGTACTCAAGATCCTAACGGAATAATTAGCAGTGTGAAATAGGAAGAAAGGGGCTAAAGGTGTAGGGAAAGTGGGAAGGGTAGGGGAAGGGGAATAAGGGAAAGGGAAAAAAATGTGAGAAAATGTAAAAATGGAATTAAAGTGTTGGTAGGTAGGGAGGGCAGGAGAGAGCCCGGAGGTGGGGGGTCAAGAGCAGAGGGTTTTAGTCTGGACCCTGTGTTGATTCCTGCTGGGAACTGGAGTAATCCTTTGGGTCGCAGGGCTTTGAGGAGGTGTGAAATGAAGGCTCAGCTAGATGATCTCTGTCCACGTGCCCGGCAGTTATGGTGTGTCCGATTCTGCACACAGAATTTAGGACTTATTATGTGCATGTGCCCACCTCTTCCCACCCATGCGGAAAAGGAGAGTGTTTTCTGAGAAGCTCATACTCACACACACACACACACACACACACACACACACACACACACACACAGTCTTCTCTTCTTCCTTTCCATCTTATGGCCTCTGGGCCTTCATTCAGAATACTTTTGAACTCCTGCTATTGACTTTCCAGTCTCCTCAGATCACATCCTCACTCAGTTTTTCTGTAAGTGAAAATTTGAAAACCCAATTTTTGGAAAAAACATAATATTGCCTCCATGATTTCAGGGGCTGGGCTGATCAAGCAGTTCTTCAAGGGATCTGACAGCCAAGCTCTAGGGAAGAAGTGATAGGCATGTCTTAATTATTCATTTCTGATATGAACCGACCCATTCTTTCATTTGTATTCAATGACTTTGAGCCATGGCCTCTCAATAACTATTAAAAAGAGAAAGTGGGACATAAATAAATCACACATGTGTAAATACCGAATAGTTTCTCTGGTGTGAAAAACTAAAATAGTACTCAAGATCCTAACGGAATAATTAGCAGTGTGAAATAGGAAGAAAGGGGCTAAAGGTGTAGGGAAAGTGGGAAGGGTAGGGGAAGGGGAATAAGGGAAAGGGAAAAAAATGTGAGAAAATGTAAAAATGGAATTAAAGTGTTGGTAGGTAGGGAGGGCAGGAGGGGGTGGGGGGGGACAAGGGGAAAAAATGAGAACCAAGACCTGTCATGTAAAGGTACAAGATCCCAATAATGAATGGAACTGTACTGCATACCTAGAATGTACCAATAAACTCAATTAAAAAAAAAAAAGAGAAAGTGGAACATGGAAGTATTTTCTTTTTTTGCCAAACAGAAGTCTGCTTTGCTGCATAATGAATAAAGCAGAAGCTGGCTGGACGTCCACATCTAGTAGTCCATCAGTTGATCTTTCCCAGCTGGCAGCTTATGGCTGATCTCCTCCTCCATCCACTTTCTCATCGATATGATCACTCAGTAACATCTACTTTTCCAAGTGTATGGTAGTCGGTACATGTACTTTGGGGTCAAATGCTCATTCATTCAATAACTGCTCATTATATGTCTACTTTATGTGTCTACTTTATGTCACACACTGTGGCTGGCACTGGGGACAATAACAAGCAAAACAGGCAAGAGGACCGTCCTCGTGAATCTCTTACTGATGGAAAGGACAGATGGTAACCTTGCAATCTCATCAAGGGTGGGGTTGCCAACTGCAGCAAACACCAAGTAGGAGAAGTTGTGGAAGCTCTGAGAGGTCATGACAAGAGGACATGGTTTGATTTAGAGGTTAAGAGCTCTATCCGGAGGAAAAACTTTGAGTCAAGATCTGAAGATACTAAGGCAGAATTAACTGGGCACAGGAGGGCATGTGATATAGGCAGAAAAGGCAGTTCAGTAGAGTCACTAAAGCAGGAGGAACCTAAGAAAGCTTGAGGGCTTTGGGGAACGCAAGGAAAGGGAAGCAGTAATACATCATGGGAAGTTTTGAATTTCTTAGTTCTGCAATAAAGTGTCCTCACCATAAAATGAGTATAACAATAGCTTCCTTGCAGGGTATCTATAAAGGCTCACTGAGACAAAGTAAGCAAAGTGCTCATCCCAGACCCACCTCCTCCATACCAATCTCTGAGTGAGTGGTAGCAACTAGCCGTGTTACTATCTGCCATGTACACTGTTATTGGGAGCTGGTTGATGGCTGTGTGAATCAGACTTGGTCGGTGCCTTCCCACAGCCTCTGGTACTGTTGGGAGGACAGCAGAAGCTAGTCCACAGGGTACTGTGAGGGATTCTTGGCTGAGCATTGGAGTAAATTCAGAGGAGGGGTTAAGCTGACTCCTGCAGGGAGTTGGGAGGGCTGCATGGAGGGGGAGGCGCCACCCACAATGAATCTGCATAATGCCAGTCAGGTAGGACAGCAAGGAACATCCTAGCCTCCCAGGGAGCATCTGGGAAACAGAGAGAAACAGCTGTGTTCCTTGCCCTCCTATGAAGTGAAGGCACTCAAAGGTGTTGCTTTTCTTATTAATCCAGCTGTGAGCATTTTTTAGCCCAGCTGTCCTTCCATCCCTGAGCCCCCAAAGAATGAGTGACAGAGCCTGGGAGTAACATCATTAAAATGCTTCCCAGGAGGATTCAGAAGCAGGTGGGTGAGAGGCCTAGAACAGCAGGAAACAAGGTGAGTGTCCAGGGAGAAAAAGAGGCCCATGGCTGCAGCAGGAAAAGGTTCCGGGTTAGCTCTGCATGGCCTGGACGGTGTCTTCTCACCTCTGCGTCTCGGTTTGCAAAGCCACAATATAGAAGGATTGGCCTAGATGACCTCTGATATATTCATGACTCTGGTTCTGTGCTTCTACAAGGAAGCTGAAATGGCTGCATTATCTCCTTACTACCATTCTAGGGACAGTCACCATAGGAGAAAAAGGAGGCAATTCTTCAGGTCATTCTGATGCAGTTCTTGCCCCAAATCTTTTTACATGTAAAACCCACACATTTACAACATCAGTCCCTTTGGGAACCTAACATATATCTGGCTGGCTAATTAGTTTCATTTTCCTAAACTTAGACCGAGCCTTGATACCTCTGAGAAGTGTGGGATCGTGGGCAAGTCAGTACGCTTTCCCAAGTCTCTTTCCCCTTCCTAACACGAGGACATTCCACTGAGTCACTTTTCTGTGGCCCTGATTGGTTCTCAGGTTCTCTGCTCCCACTTAGTCACGACTTTGCTCCTTTTGCAGGCCACTTAACTCCAGAAACAAGTGAGATGTGGAAAGGTCAACCTCTGTGGGCTAGCATTTCCCTAAGCCTCCTGCTGTGATCTTACTAAAGTCCTGTCCTGAATGCTGCCTTTCCTGGATGAGCAGTTGCAAGCCTGGGCACTGATGTAGGTGGCCTGGGATACTCTCTGTGTGGCACTCAGCAAATGCCAACCAATGGAAAGTTGCTATAATTCTACTTAGGCAGCAAAGTAAGAAGGCTCAGTTTCCTTGTCTGTAAAACGACAGGATTTCAGAACCACCCATTGCTGTTTAGTGGATATTAACTGTCTATTGCTTAGAGTTATTATAAAACTTAACCATAGAGTGTTTTCCAGGAAATGTCTGTTTGCCATACAGTAAAACAGTTTCTCTGACAAATATGCAACCGAACCTCAACCTTAGGGTTAGAGAAAAAGGGAGAGGTAGGGTTGATGACCAGATAAGAGAGTATACATTCCCTCTAATCGAGGCAGCTATTTCCAGCAACTGTAACATTGTAGGTCCTGGTGTTGTCAGATCTAATTTTTTAAGAGAACCAAAATTCTAGATTTTTACAGGAAATTGCTTGTTTTTTAAGTATTAGCTTACAATTAAAAAAAATACCATGTATCTCACACTAAGACATGGCTGTGGCAGAGGGTGGCTCACAGGTTAACTCTTTTAAATGCTCAGTGAAGGGGAGGACAAACTGTCATCATCTAATTTATAACCCTCTCAACATCCTCATTTTATAGAAGTAGAAACTGAGGCCATGGCTGGGAGGGGTAAAACGACTTTCCCAGGGTTACATGGCTGGGTTGTAACAGAGCCAGGATTCTAATTTAGACCTTTGACTCCTCATCCGGTGCTATTCTTGCCAGGCAATGAGAATCTTTTGGAAGCCTCCATGCTAAGCTGCCTGGGGCTGACTAGAAGCCCTACGGGAGCCCAGGGACTGGAGACACACTGCTCATTTCTCCCGCATCTTTTTCTTTAGTATTACAGATAACAGTAGTTTGAGAATATCCACAGATGCTCCACCTATGTGCCTGCATGAGACATCCATAGCCCAGTGATGGCTCAAGACAGGGGTTGATTCAGATCGTCCAGGCAATGGAACTGTCTCAATCTTCCCCTCACCCCCAGCCTTCCAGCTCTGCCCACTTCCTGGAGCCAGAGTCACACAATAGCTTTTACATGTGTGGTGTCTTCTAAGGACACAAGACAAACAATCCTTAGTATAACTACGGTGTAAGATAGAATCTCTGTTGGTGAAATACTTGAGCTTTAGCAAATTGTAAGCTAAAAATGGATGACTGTTTGCTTTTAACAAAACAAGTTTCCCAAAGGAAAATCTACTGTACTGATTATCAGAAATACCTAAAGCATTGCTGGCTCTAATGGACCTTTTCCTACCCTTTCCTCATACTCATCCACTTCCCAGGGCATCCTTCTTTTTAGGGAGCCTGCTACTGTCTTCTAAATTCTCACTTGGCCCCTGATTCTCACCTTTTATTTCCTTCCCTTTAAATTCTGGTGCAAACTGGCTCAGCCCTCCCATCAGTGTCGCTTTGCTGTGACAGGCTTCTCCCCACCAGGATGTCTGTTCTCCACTCTGAGCACCTTGTTAGGGGTGACTGGGAAGCACACCGCCGTTGGCAAGTCATTTGCAGACACACAACCCCCACTTTGGCAGGAGACGGAGCAGGAACTGTCCTGCTGGGGACCAGCCTGGCTTATCAGTCTTAGCCCCACCTCTGTGTGCTTTGCTGGGTTTTCTTAATTTCTTTTCCTGCAATTGCTTCCTCTCCAAGGTATTTGCATTTAAACAAGAGTTTGCACCCCCGCTGATTATTTTCCCCTTCTTTGATTCCATTGCAAAGGCAGCCAGAGTTGCTGAAGTGTTGGTGTCTGGATGGGTTCCATGGCAACAGCCAGGGAGTTGAATGGTGTGAACTTTACCTCTTTCCTTTTGTGGATATGACTGGCAGAGCAGACACGTTTTGGAGAAATTTCAAGGAAGTAAAAACGGAAATGTTTGTCACCTGTGGGTCTCCCGGGCCTGCTTCAAAAACCTCTAACTAGATTGCAATGAGTAATCCTCAGGGAGGAGGAAGCTCCTTGGGCGATGTTTTAAAGCCAAGGACGCATGGTTGATGGGGAGAGTGGTGTAAAGAATGGGAAGGACAAGCCTCCTTGTCAGTCACCGACTGGCGGCATGGCCGTGATTATCATGGGTGCCTTGCACACTGCGGAGCGTGTGAAGAGCCCCTGCCCTAAGGAGGTTAGCTCATCTTGCATTCTAGCAG
>NW_022900921.1:7939541-7957032 GCF_012274545.1 Fukomys damarensis | reverse complement strand
TCATGGGTGCTGCACACTGCGGAGCGTGTGAAGAGCCCCTGCCCTAAGGAGGTTAGCTCATCTTGCATTCTAGCAGGGAAGCGCATCATATTAAGATGTGGTGTCAGGCAAAGCTGCTCCAGAGTCCAGTTGCATCGCATACAAGGTTTTTGGCTTCAGGAAAATAGTTTAGCTGTTTTAAGCTACCTCATCCTATGGGGTAAGAAGGCACCGTAGTAGTTGTCCCCAGTTCTTCACACCCTCTTTCTGCCATGTATGTGAAATGAAAGGTACACTTGTGCACAGGGGTGTGTTTTATTACCTTGTAAGAAGGGCTGGTTTGTGAGTTGCCACGTGGCCTGTTTGAGCCAGTGGAATGCTATGAACCTAGTGTGAGCACAGATCATAGAGTGCTCCCTAGGTTTGCTTTGCCTCCCCTCTCCTGTGCTCTACTGCTGGAACAGCATGCACTTTCCAGTGCCTGCTCTACAAAGAAAGAGGACACATAGGGAACACAATGGAACCCAACCAGGAGTGTGGAGACACGCTCTTGCTCAAAGCTGAGCCTTTTCCAAACTAGTCTGCAGGTCCACAAACTAGAGAATGGAGTGCACTTCATTCTAAACCACTAAGTCTCAGGAGTAGCTTGTTATGCAACATTACTGGGGCTAACATGGAGAGGTAACATGGAGAAACTGCAATAGTCAGGATTAAAAGAGAATATGAATGCTTTGTTGGGATGTTAGCTATCTTCATGTGCCACTGACTGGCTCAGCCTGCACCAGATGTCAAAGAAGAGCTCTTCCAGAGCTTTCCCTACTTCACATCTAGAACACGATCTCACGAAACAACGCACACTCACGAAAGATTCTGCTGGCGAGAGAGACATTGCAGTGTACATCAGAGTCTCTAGAGACATCTTTTCCATTTAAGACTGTCCTGGGCTACCAACTGTCAGATCATCTCACTCTCTGTGCCCCTGAGCCCTGGGCTCCCTCTGGGACCCACGCATCTCACCCTGTGCTCTCAGAGAAGTTTAGCTTTAGTCTCCCCCACAGTCTTACCTCCATGCTCCTCACACACACCTGAGTCCAGCAGCAAGAGACTTCAGTTGTCAGTGTCCTCCCTTGAGATGGCACACTAGAAGCCATCCTTTCTCTGCTTGTATCCCCTTTGGGGTTACTGCCCCAAACTGCCACTTTTGCTTCTTTATGATCACAGTGACTTTGTGGTCGGAAGACCTGTGCAGCTTAAAATTGGGCAGACCAGGGGGCTGGGGATTTAGCTTGGTGGTTCTGATGCCTGCCTCACAAGCACAAGGGCCTGAGTTCGATCCCTGGTACAAAAAAAAAAAAAAAAAATGCCAGGAGTTGACTCTGTTGGGTGATGGGCAGGAGTTGGAGGATAAATATCACATCTTCCACTTCCTTGGAAGAGGCAGTGCTGAGGTGTGTTCCACACTGTCTTTCTGAGGAGCCCAGCGAACTGAGCCTCAGGTGCCCACAGCTGCTACTTGATGCTGGCTTCTTTCCCTTCCCTGTCTTAACCCACCACCATCACTCCTTAGGATCAATTTCCAAATAAACTATGTGCACCTTGATATCTGTGTCACGATCTTTTTTGGAGGAACTCAAATTCAGACAAAGCGTGCGTGTATATATGTGTGTACATTTTTTTGTGTAAATGCAAATAAAATGATATTAAAAGCAAATAAATCTCTTGCCATAAGCTGGGTGTGGTGGCATGTGCCTCTAATCCAAGCACTCACTTGGGAAGCTGAGGCAGGAGAATTGCTATGAGTTCAAGGCCAGCACTGGGTATATAGTAAATTGAATGCTAACCTGAACTGCATAGTGCAGCCCTGTCTTAAAAAAATAAATAAATGATAGTTTTCCTCATTCTTAATGCAGTGCCAGACAGAGAGCATTCACTATGTGGAAGTTATGTTGGCAATGAGGACAGCTTGGGAGAAGCTGAATTTCTATGCGCGATAGCTGGGGAGTACTTGGCATGGTTTCCCCAACATATTCTGAGTAGACTCTTTCTTTCTTCCTTGAACACCTAAACTCAGGAATATCTATTCTATTTGCAGCCTCTGGCCTGACTTTAATAGTCATAGTAACCCATAACTTCTAAAGAGCATTTTAAAAATTTATAAAATGATTTAATATTCACTCATGCAACTGTTCGTTCTCACACGCCTACTGTATGCCAGGCATTGACCAAGGTGTCTGGAGAGCAGCAGGCACCAAGACTGGCAAGTCTTTAGGGACTCAGGTGCTAGTGGAAGAAAGGCACACCACTTAACAATGCATGGGTGAAGTCAGTCAGTATGCTACACACGTTTTCCAATCATATAATACGCACAAATAATAAAGATCTTAGACATGTGATGGCAAGTGCTACATAGAAAATAAAGCAGGACAGTGTGATAGGGTTGGACATGTTTACAAGGGGTGATCAGTGACTGCAGAGAGATGTGCTCGAGGGGTTCAGGTATTTAGAGTACAGAGAGGATTCACTTCATTTTGGAATTTTAAAAAAAAGCTTAGGATCTTAAAACGACCTTGCCAGGTATCTATTCTTCCTCCCCTTCGTCTGTGCCTCAGGGATGAAACTGTGGCTCAGGGATATCTAGTTACTCACCCTTGGTCACAGAAGAAGGAACTGTGACTTAAAACCAGTTGTCTGGGGTCACTCATGGAATGCTGAGCATGAGCAGAAGACCTCAGAGGAGGGTGTCAGAAATTCAGATGATTTCTCCATCTACCCCAGTGCCCAAGACTCAGGGTTAGGGATGTGATCCCCTAAAGCTCAAAGTCACCGACCGCTTCCCACCCTGCCTGCTTAGCATTCCTGAGCGAGACACACAGCAGGAGGAAAGTAACCCTCACCAGTTCCCCCCAGCAAAACCAGCTGGGTGCCTGGAACAACAGATGCTGCCCGGTCCACCATGGCAGCCTTAGGATGACGTAGTAGTTCAGGGAAGCGTGGTGGCAAACCCAATGCAACTCTCTGTTGCACATGGCAGCCAGAGAAATGTGGCACAGCATGGGCACGGGGAGACAGACACTTCCCGCAGGGAAGGCCCACCTCCGCACGCAGTTGAGCATTCATGCCTTCCAGTCTCTGGGTCCTGAACTCAGGATTCTGTAATACAACTTTTCTGAGTTTACTGCGGTCTGGGCAAGCAACTAGTGGTGCCTGCTATCTAAAGTTTTTCTTTATGGGGTAACAGGGGCAATGACTTGCTCATAATCCTTGCAATTATGAACCTAAACTAGAACTCAGTGACTAGCTGCAGCTTGGATGAGGCTTTATTGTTTTATTAGGTCCCCTAAGAAGGTTTGGTTTCCAGGGTGGTACTAGTAGGAGGTGATGCTCTTCGGAGGGATTGTAGTTCTCTCTCTCTCTCCTCCCACCCTGCTCCCATTTGTTGTTTAGTAACGCTCTTCCACATACATACCCCTTTGCGCTGATGAGAAGGCCTTTCTCAGAACTAAGCGGATTCAGGTACCATGCCCTTGAATCTCCAAAACTGTAAGCTAATTAAACCTCCTCTTGTTATCAAGTTAGCTGCCTCAGACATTCCATTGTAGTAGCACAGAGTTGACAAATATAGAACACTTTTAAATTTGGGTCTTGTGCCGGGTGTGGGGGTGCACGCCTGTAATCCCAGCACTCGGGAAGCTGAGGCAGGAGGATCACTGGGAGTTCAAGACCAGCCTGGGCTACATAGTGAGTCCCAGGTCAGTCTCAACTACATAGTGAGACCCTGTCTCAAAAAAACAAAAAAAGAAAAAAAAAATTAAATTAATTAATTAATTAATTTGGGCCTCGTGCCAAGTACTCAGTATCTGCTGTGTACCAGGCCCTGAAAACTCACTTCTACCAAGGAAGACAGAAAGATGAATGGTGATGAGCGTTACACTAGTGATGATTATGTATGTCAAATATGTACCAATAACATTAATTTTTAAAAATTCTGTCACTTAGCTTTTTATTAAAAAAAGAAGTGATGACAGAAACAAGTATGGGGCATCTCCAGAGGGAGGTCAGAGTAGGGAGACGATGCTTCTCCATTAGTGAAGAAGAGAGGCAGAGCATCTTTAAATTCTGATGCAAATATAAGGCTTGAGCTGTTCCCTGCTCTTTCGGATGAGATTTACCAGTTTTCCCTTTGCTTAAACTCACTTTATTTAAAATATTCACTTATTGTTAGCTTCACTTTAAGTCTGAGCATTTAATCATGAAGGAAGCATTACCACTCACCTGGGAGCTCTAGTAGGTCCATACATTTCTCTGTGCCTCAATTTCTTCAAAGGTTCTTGGAAGGACTAAATGAGACAAAATACACAAAGTGTTTAGAATAGGACCCTGCAGTGTGCTCTTCTTGCCTTCCACCCCAAAGGAAACTATTAGGTGAAAACGGGATGAAGGAACAGTTGTAGCAACAGACACCTGGGAGTTGTAGCAATGAGCCCTGGGAGCTGCATACCCCTCCTTCGGCCTCAGCGAGCTGGCTACGTGGATGAGGCGTCACCTCCACAGTGCTGCTGTGAAGGTTGTCCTAGGCTGCATTTGGATGTATGGATACAATGCTTATTGTTTCTCAAAAACACTACGTGGCCTGTGGGTTTGTTGTTTGCCACAGGTCAGCATTCATTTTGTTTGCTAAGAGACACATATAAATAAATCAGCAAGCTAACTCAGGCTGAAGTATTTCTACTGAGAGGCAAGGTGCAAGCAAATCAGGAGCCAAAAATGATCCATTTCTAAAGCCTGCAGAGCCTGCGATAGAGCACGGAGTTGTGCACAAAGAGATGACACCTGACACGGGCCTCTTCGGCACTTGCCAAGAAGCTTGCAGAACAAACTATTTCCTAGTATCACATGGGAGGGGCAGACAAAGACCAGGAGGGGTCAACTGTGGAGGAGGTTTGGATTTCAGAACACAGCAGTAGATGGGAATTAAAGCCAAAATTGCATTTTATTTCTCTTTATTTAATTTATTGCTACATTTTAGGTGTACAATATTACAGTCATCATTGGGATCTTGTACCTTCACACTACGTATCTTGGTTCTTATTTTTTCCCCATTCCCTAGCCCTCCCTTCAGCCCCTCCACCCTTCCCTATTTACAAAGACTTTGTTTCCATGTTTTTCCTCTTCACATATTTTTTCTTTTCTCTTTTTACCTTTCCCCTCCTACTTGCTCTACTCCTTAGACCATTTCTTCCTATTACACAATATCAATTATACATTTTAATTCTTATTTACACTTTTGCTTTTTCACACCAGAGAAACTATTTAGTACTTACACATGTGTGACTTATTAATTTCTCTTAAGAGTATGGCCTCAATGTGCATCCACTTAGCTATGAATCTCTCTAGCTTCTCATTCTTTATGGCTGAGTAGTACTCCATTTTATTAAAAAATCCACATCCTCTTTATCCAGTCTCCAGTTGCATTTTAAAAGAGCTTCTAGGGCACTAAAGACTGACAAGAAACATCTGGAAGTGTCAGGACCACTAGGGCCAGCTGGTCTCAGGTGTCAGAGGAGGCTGCATGCAAGCTGCATTGGCCTGGTGCTAAGCATGCAGTGTCTCCAAATCCTTGTTTCAGAAGGATCTGGGACACTGTAAGGCAGAGAAGAAGTTTTGAACTCAGTGTTGGCCCCTTGGAACATAGTACACTGGAGTAGTTCCGTGTGTTTAAGGATGTCACATTTTCTCCTTTGTTTGGATTTTGTCCTCCAGAGAAGTGTAACTGCCTGAGGCTACCCATTAATGCCCTGCACAAGTTTTGCTAATTCAACAATGGCTCTGCTCAAACACTTTCAACAATTCCCCAGTGCAGGGAGAAGTCCAAATCCTAAGCTCAGCACTCACCGTCCTCAGGTCCCACCATTGCCTCCTACTCTGTTTCACCCATGGCATTAAAACTTACTAGCATTAAAAAAACCCCATAGTTACCATGTGGACATTGGCAGGTACTGTTTTCTGTGCCTGAAGGCCTTCTTTGCCCTTCCCTCATCTTAAGCTTGTCAATGACAAGATTTTGTTGATGTGTGTGCCTTCTATGTGCTACACACTGTTCTAGTGCTGTTTGAAGGCCCACACTGATAGATTGCAAAAATCCATAGGTCCCTTGCTGTGTAACTGTGAGGACCCCCTAATCTTGACTCCAGGTTTATCACATGATTTGTTTTGGCCAGTGGGTTGTTAGGAAATGGGATGCAAACAGGCATTAAAAGTGCCTGGATTATTTTTGTTTATCTTAGAAACCTGCCACCACGTGAAAGAGCCTGAGACAGACTGCTGGAGGCTGAGAAAATGTGTGAAACAGAGCTGGGCCATCCCAGCTGAGGGCCCTAGGCCAGTTGGTCCCACATTGACCCAGCATCTGTTCACAGATGTATGAAGGAGCTCAAATTACCAACCACCCACAGAATCCTGTGCTAAATAAACGGTGGCTGTTTTAAGCTACACATTTTGGGTGGTTTGACAAGCACAATAGGCAACTAATGCAGCTATCAACTGTTCTTGATTTAATATCTAATGCCCTTCTGTTGATAATAGCAACTTGATTTTATATTGCTAAATCCCCTCTTCCTTTCTGTCTGTGCTACCTGTAGTAAAGGTGATCAGATTGCTGCCCCTGATCCTAGAAACAGCCAATTGGTATATATCTGGCTTGCAGTAGGGGCACATTACTCTAGATGGCCCAAAAATGCTTGAGTCTGAATTTTTGGGGGTGATTTTCTGATGCCCCCTTTCTACTGAGACATTTAAACTAGGAAACTGCCAGCTTCCAGCAGCTGGCAACAATCTTTCCACACCAAGGGAAGGGCATGCAGGAAAATGGAGCCAACACAGACAAAAGACACAGTGAGTCCCGCAGACAATACATATGTCCCTAATCAGCCTCTGCCCCAAGTCCTATCTCTCCTTGGGTCTTTCAGTTACATGAGGCAAAAAATTTTTTATATATTTTTGCTTAATTCAATACGCATGGGACCTCTATCATTTATAACCAAAATTTTGACTGATACACTATTTAAATTTCTATCTGCTCTAGGAAACTACTTTGTTTCCTAGCAAGAATAGAAGTTCATACAGATTTTTGCAGTGATCAAGACCACTAATTTCAAATGAGAAACACCTAAGTTCATATCCTAGGTTTTCCATTTGTTATGTGTGCAGACGACGTAAGCTGCATAACATCACCAGGCCTGGACTGAATGGCTGCTTTAACGCTGTACACTCATGGGATTGTTGTGAAGATTGAAGGAAGAGACCATGTGTCTAAATCACTTAGAACATATCATAAAAATGATTCAGTGAGTCCTTATTCCCTGATGGCAAGATAGTGGGCTTAATTAGCCCTTTATTTCTCACTTGTGATATCTTCTTTTGCTCTTGATGTATTGCATAAGACTTTAAACACGGTCAATGCATATCTTTTTATATGTGGGTTTCTCAGGCAAAGGGGCAAAGAATATGTCTTGTTTGATTTCTTTCCTGTCATCGGCCCAAAGAAGGAAAATGGCTGTTTCTGAGAAGCTTGAGTCTCAGTTACCTAACACAATTTTCTGTTCTTCTCCTTCACATCCCAATGGGGACATAAAATATTATCTCTGTGATTAGTGTAGCGTGGTCTCAAAGCAGAGGCTAAGCAAAGTACATAGGATCTGTTAGGTTCCCAGCTAAGTAATTCACACATATGGTAGTGGGAAGAATATGGCCACTTGTCAAAAGGGTGATGTATTGGACACTGGATTTTATTGTCTACCCATACCCTACCCCTTTTTGGCGCTGGGGAATCAAACTCAGGACCCTGCCAAGCAGGTGCTGCACCGCTGAGCTAAATCCCTGGCCTCTTACCAGTGTCCTTGACTCCCTTAGTTGCAGCTTAGTCCTGTTTCACTGGTGAATCACCCTGCCTTGCTTATCAATCAGTGTGATATCGGGCAGTCCAGCGTCAGCTGCAGGCCCTCCAATCAGGGCTAGTGGGTCAGTGCTTATTCCACCTCCCTGGCCACAAGGCTTGCTTTGGAGTTCAAGACAAATGGGCATCATTTGTGGAACTTTTGTTGAACATAACAAGGAAGGAAAGCTGTCACTCCACTGGGTTTGCCAGGCCAGGAAGATGAGGCTAGTTTGC
Source organism: Fukomys damarensis (assembly GCF_012274545.1). Taxonomy (NCBI): domain Eukaryota; kingdom Metazoa; phylum Chordata; class Mammalia; order Rodentia; family Bathyergidae; genus Fukomys; species Fukomys damarensis. The sequence goes on along the minus strand of NW_022900921.1, from coordinate 7,948,886 downwards.
GGTCACTACCTTGTAACCAAGAGGAACAGCCTGTGTTCTATGGAGGCAAGAGGTGGCAACACAGGAAAGCCAAGGCCAAAGGTGGACAGTCATGGCATCTTTTATCTCCTCGATAGAGCCATATGTGAAGACCAACCCGCTCCTAGACTTTTTAGTCATTTGACTCAATATATTGCCTTTCTTGTTTAATCCAGTCAGAATTCAGTTTTGGTTACAGAAAAAAATGTTGAACAACCTCTCTGAACCTCTCAGTTTTATCTTCTGCTAAATTGAATTTAATAAATCCTATACAAAGAAATTATTTTTCATAACAATGGCATACAGTAGTAATTGTCTTCTTTCCTGTGAGCTCTGGGAGGGCAGGTAACTACACCTGTCTCTTTCCAGGAAGTACTTCATCCTTTGTTGGCCAGATGATGAAAATTTCTTGGAAGATCAATAGTAGGGCCAGCAACCTTCTTTTCTTCATGCAAATAGCACCATTTCTACCAGGTGGCTGGAGGAGCTCAGTGCCATGTGTATTTGTCCCTGAGCTCTGGTTTCCCATAGCTTTCTGGATGTGCCCAGAAGGCAGCCTGTTGTGTTCTACAAACCAGAGCCAGATGATAAAGCTTTGAGTTTTGCTCTTTTCTCCTCCTTGGAAATAAAGGGTCCAGAATGAAGTATGCCCCTAAGAATAGCTATAATTGTAACAGTGCTGTAGAGGGAGAGCCGACAAATCATCCAGTCCAATGAAATATGCCACTGGGTTAAATCACACTTGTTGGAATGAGTATCATCCTTATTTGTTTTTTTCATCCCAAACTTTTACCAAGCTTTCAGATGGAAGTGGAGAATGAGAGCTATACATGTGGAAAGTTTTTTTCGTGGTTGGCTTTTACTCCTTTTCCTGTATAGTCTAAGAAATTAGAAATTACGGAATGATTTTTTCATGCCTTCTGCAAAGTATCTTAGCAGCGACCCATCTGTCATGGCAAGGAACTGAAGAGCCCTCCTTTACCTGGAGCTATAGAGCCCTTTGTACGCTGTCCAAGGTGCTGATAAGTGGTTTCTTGAGGAACTCTCAGGGGTGATATCTTGGCTCAGCCCAAAGGCTGTACTGTACACAATCAGTACACAGGGCTGGGGTTCCAGGCTGCAAAGGTTGGTGGGGAGAGGAGGCTCTGGACCCTGTAAGTCACCTGTCAGCAGCACCTCTTGGTCTTGGCTCTCTCTGAGACATTGGAATCCACACAGAACCAAATGATGAACAGTGCAGTCAGGATGGTAAATATAAGTTCTTAATCCCCAAATGTGATGGCAGGTAAACAAACATAAGCAGAATCTGTACTAATTATATTGAGTAGCTGCCATTCATGTGTGCTTATTGTCCACAGTGTCAAGTACCCAGTAGACATTTTCCCAAATGGCAGACCAGTAAGTTAGATATTGTTAGTGTCAGTACAAGGAAACTGGAATTTAAAAAGAGAAATTGGCTAGCTCAGAAAAAAAGTTAGGTTTTGCACTTTTCCTGATACTATCAGAGCCCACCTCTTTGAATTATCATGATTTACCTAGACAGCACCAGACATGGCAAGGTCAGCCCTTGGCTCATTAGGAGACTTTTCCCATCTGGGTTTTGGATTTCCTAGCTGTAAGATTAGTGGATTAGCTCTAAGTCTTCCCACTGAGCAGTGAGCTTCGTTTAGTGGTGAGCTTCCTTTTACAGGCTGTGAGCTTGATTCCCAGGAGTCAGGGAGCTACTTGGCAACAAAGCTGAAGAGGGGGGTTCAAACGCAGGGTGGTGAGATGGGTCCATTATAACTCCTATTGTTCTTTCTCCTATGGCAGCCTGATGCCAATATGTTTTTCAACTATTTTCAAATTGGAAAGGCCAGCATTTGTGCTTCCTGGGGCTTGAGTTTGCCAATTTTGAGGCAGCTCTGTTTGCCTGGGGCAGTTTGCTATGGTGACTCAGCAGGAGGCAGGGAGGAGGCTGCTGCACTTTCCTCCTGGAGACTTTTCTTGGCTAAACATGGGGACATTGGGTGGGAGGGTCCCAAGATGTTGTTGTTGATGTCCCTTTGTCTTCCTCAGGCACAAGATTTCTGCAACTCTAGCAGGGTTCTCACTTCACTGAACACTTGAATGCCCATTAGGGAGGCTGATGTCTGTCTCATTTGTGGGAAATGTCTGACATAAAAGGGCAGGTACCACTTAAAATGTCAAGGCAGCAATGCAGTTGTCAGGTAAATTTCTGTGTAAAAATCCACCCTTTGCTTTGCAGCAGGGAAATGACGTAAGATTCTCTGATAACAGTCATGGTTGGTGGCTATCTTCAGCCATAGAAGAAGGAGTAAACAATCTCAGTAATTTAGTCGGTTCTTTGCTAAGCTTAAGATTTCAGTGCTTGCTCCCTCACCTCCATTTTTCCAGTCTTTATTCGAGGCACCCTGATCTCCCAAGCCCTCTCTTTTTTATTTCCCAATTAATCAACACTTCCTCCATAATCGCTTCCTCTCCATCTCTACTGACATGTCCACATTCCTCTTGGAATTAAATCCTAATTTATCTTCTGTCTCTAACTTCTCTGCAACACAATCCATTCTGCAGGCAGCTGCCATTTGAACATTATTGAAAAAAGCCTGAGCAACAGCTTGCCGATGTAAAATTTCAACGGCTTTCTTGTGTGTTTCTAAGAAACAAGCGGTTTTGCTCCTTCCCACCCCAAGTCCCTAAGCCTAGAATTTATGAATGCTTGTTACACAATGTCAAGAAATACTCTGGGCACTTCATGCATTATCTTGTTCATCACAACAGTTCGATAGCGTGGGTAGCTTCGTATTCTATCTCGGTAAACTGAGGATGAGAGAATAAATTACCTGCCTAAGAGTTCCCAACTTCTATGTGCTCAGTTTAGATTTAAACCATGAAAACTGCCTTTTTCTCTCTTTCATTACTATTACTAATAGACCATTCTAGAGTGGTTTCAGATTTACAGAAAACCTGAGCAGAAAGTATAGAGTCCCCAAACGTCCTATTAGCCTCCTCTACCAGTTTCCCTATTGTTTATTTGGTATTGGGGATTGAACTCAAAACCTTGCACTTGCAAGGCAAGTGCAGTGCTACTGAGCTAAATCCTGGGATTTCTTTCATTGTTAACATCTTGCATTATTTATTTATTTATTTTTGGTACCAGGGATTGAACTTGGGACCTTGTGCTTGTGCTTGCAAAGCAGGAGGCAGAACCACTCAGCTAAATCCCTGGCCCCTTCTTGTATTATTGTAGTACATTTGCTATGACTGATGAACCTGCATAACCATTGAAAGCTCATTATTTACATAAAGATTCACTTTTAGTATTGTGTGTTCCAGGGATTTGGACAAATGGATGACACATAGCCACCATTATAATACCATATACAATAGGTTCACTGCCCTAAAAATCCCTTTGCTTCCCTTATCAACCCCCCCCGTCCCTGGCAGCCAATAATCTTTTACTGTTTCCCTAGTTTTCCCTTATCCAGAGTGTCATACGGTTGGAAGCATGTAGTATGCAGTCTATTCATATTGACATCTGTCACTTAGCAAAATGCTTTTAAGGATGCTCTATGCCTTTTTGTGGCTCAATAGCTCATTTCTCTCTTTGCTGAGTAATAGTGCAGTTTCCCGGGTATGTATTTTTAGGACAATCTGCAGCCTTTTAAAAAGCAGATTACTTGGGTTCAAGTTTCAGATCCTTCATAATCTGTCCTCACCTTTCTAATCTGATTCTTTTCTATGTTCTACTGACTTCACTCTTCCCTGTATTCTCTCTCTAAGCTTGTGCTCAAACTGTTGCTGTTACCAGGAATATCTTTTCTTCCATCTCTGCATCTCTAAGTCATCCCCATTGTCTTGGGTTTCAGATTAAACGCTATGTCTTTCATGGAGCCTAACATTGGTGTTTCCCTCCCAATACTAAATATTTGTCTTCCTCTATATAACTACCACATAAGGTTCTCAGGGAAAATAGTAGCTCAGTCATTCAGCAACTAGTCACTCAGTATTTGATATCAGTTACTGAAAGATCTGCTCTTGCCCAGGGATTTGGATTGGGCCTACAAGATTCAAGCTTGACCAGCCATCATTCCCTTCCCTAGAGCAGGTGGGGCGCATAATACCAAAACTAAGCCCATACTTAAGTTGCATTGCCCAGACAGTTGGTTTAGGGATGAATATGGTACTGAATCAAAATCAGTGAGACTCATTTTGAAAGTTCATGAATCTGAAGCTGAGAGGGTGTGAGAGTGTAAGAGAGTGGCCACAGCTCTGTTGCAATAAAAATGGAAATCTGTTTGAAAATAAAGCCACATAAGGGAGAAAAGACAGAGTGAGATTAGTCCTGAGGAGCTAATTGGCATCCGCAATCAAACTGTACTTGCGTGAGCTGACGAATTCCTTTCCATTCAAGGCTATTTTGGTTGGGCTTTCTGATACTTGCTAGCAAAAGAGAATTTGCCTGCATGGGGAGAATGGGAGGCAAAGAGAGCCGACAAAGACAGCAGGGCTAAATTTTCTCAACAGATCAGCTGAGGATTCTTTATACAGCAAATATTGATTATATATTTACTGTATCCTAGATCCCGTGGTGAGTGTTGGTCCTAAAAATGACAAGGAAGAGTTTTCTGAAGTAGGGACATTTCCAGAAAGACTGAACAATTTACACATCTGTTATCCACCCAGATAGGGACGTGAATGCACTTATAAACACATTTGTTTAGAAAATGTCTATTACAAGAACTACAAGAGTGTCGGGAGGATTGCTCGGAAGCAGCAGCTCAGGAGTCTTAGTCTAGACTTGAATCCTAGAGGCTTGGAATAGTTTTCATCTTCTTCCACTCCTTGGAAGAATAATTCAGAGCAGGGTTCATCGAAGCCAGACTCCACCACCATCACATGGGTGAGAAGACGCTTCTTCCATCAATTAGATCTGGTTCTTACTGGACTCATCATTTGTTTGTCTAGCTTCACAGAGCTGGGAGTGGCTAGGACTGGAGAGGTGAGAGTGACAAGCATTATCACCAGAGTCAGAGAATTAAGCTCACAGAGCAGTGATGGGACGTGGCTGCAACAAGCTACTAGGTGAGGGGCTCCCCCAGGCTGGGATGGGGCAGAGTTCTTGCAGCACATGCTTATGACAAACTGAGTTGTTCTGGAAAGGGTCCCACTCTCAGCTGAGTATATAGTGAAACAATTCTGAAACTTTAATATTCATATGGATTTTCTGGATATCTTGTTAAAATACAGACTCAGATTCAGTAGCTCTGGGGTGAGGCCTGATAGTCTGCATTTCTAATAAGATACTGAGTGGAGAAGGGAGGGAAGAAACAGGAAATGAATTTACAAGGCCTGTTTGTTGTTGGGCTTGATGTCTAATTTCCTTAAAAGCTCCGACTGTTTCTTATGCTTCAGGGAAATATTTACACCTGGCAGAGTGTAATTCCAAGTTCCACCATCAAGTAGTGACATTTCCAACCTTCGGTATACTTAGATGAGAATATATAAGTGGGTAATGGGGTCAACTACTCAATAACAATTTTATCATTTAATGAATATCTGCGATGTTGCTACAGTTGCTGGATACTACGTTTTGTCCTGGGATAACAGCCATGAACTAGAGAGACATGGCACTGTCTGTACTCTTGAGACTTTTAGTCTAGTCAAAGAAAGCAATACAACATACAAGCAATCAAATGCAATAATTTTAAGTTGTGATAGGTGCACAGAAGAATATCAAGAAATGATTAAGTGTAAGACTAATGAGAGAAGGGAGTGTTTTAGAATAAGTGGTTGTGGTAATTTCCAAATGCTGCCGTGTAAACTACAAAATCAGTGGTTTAATACAATAAAAATTTATTCTCCTCCAGTTCTATAAGTTAGAAGTTCAAAACAGTCTCACTGGACTAAAGTCAAGGTGTCTCAGGGCTGTGTTGTTCCAGAGGCTGTACAGGAAAATTTGTCCCCTTGCTTTTTTCCAGCATCTGGAAGCCACCTGCCTTCCTCGGTTCCTGGTTCCTTCCTTCCTCACACCATGCCAACTTTTGTGACTTTTACTGAGTCTCCTCTGACTCTCCCATCGTTCCCTTATAAGGACTTCTGTGTTTATATTGGGCTCACCCGAATAATGTAAGACCAGATCAAAACACTTAATTCCATCTGCAAAGTTCCTTTTGCCATGTAAAGTAACATATCATTGGGTTCTGGAGATCAGGATGTGATATCTTGGGTAAAGGAAGTAGATACTATTCATTTTACCAGGTGGTCAAAAAGGTCTCTCTAAGGAAGTAATATTCAGGTTAACCTCTCAGCACAAATCAGACATGCAAAGGCTAGTGGAAATAGCTTTTCCAGGGGAGGAAATAGCATGGGGAAAGGCCTTAAAAGCAGACCGAGCTTTTATGTCCAAGGACTGGTGAGACAGGATAAGCAAGCAGGGCTAGATATGTGCACCCTGTGGACTACAGTGAGGCCTTTACGTTGTATTTCAAGTGAGGTGAGCCTGAAGAGGAGAGTTTTTGCTTGGAAGGCCTCCCTGAGAGCCATGCTAGGCACCCCTACTTCCAGGACCCAGAGAGTCACAGCAGAGCTCCAGGGAGGCATAGTTTGGGCATAGGCTCTGGAGGATGTGCTGGTTTGGGATATTATCAACCAAGAGAAAGGCTTGCAAGTGACAAGGGCAAAAAAAATGCCAACCAAGGGCACACATACAGAAACACGTTCAGGGCTCCCGACCCAGCTGCCATCACTCAAGCACCAGGAGGTAGCCTGGGCCCCGATCCACCGTGGGAAGGAGAGCCACACCTGCTCCCGACCCGGCCGCCATCACTCAAGCACCAAGAGGTAACCCCCATAAGCCACCCCCCTGCACACTCTCAGACCTCCTGACTGTGCCAGTCTTTGGACCCACTCTGCAGAGGCAGAGGTGGTCATCAAGGATATTTTTCTGAGTTCCCAACTTTGAACACCTTTAAAGAAAGGGCGTGGGAAACCTGTTATAGAATGTTGCAGAGTTCAACCATTCAGAAGGTTGGGGAATTCAATCTGGGCCTTGCAGCCTGAGGTCAGTCAGTGTCATGGGGTTCAGCCATCAGCTAACTGAGATCAGGGGTCTTGCATCCTCGCTCTGTCTGAGCCATTAAATGGTAAATACACTATACTGAAATTTTGTTCACTGCAGACATGTTCTGGACTGCTTCTTGATTGCAACTTAATTCAAATGATTTAAGGGTGATAGATTAGTGACTACCACAGGTGGTCAGTGTCCAAGTTGTGCTTGATCTTAATGTGTTGCTGATTGTATCAGTTGGGGTAAAGCATTGCGGTTGATTTGATGAGCTGTTTTCTCTGATGTTATGAAGATGAGAATGTCTGTGGGTCGTTAGAGACACAGAATCTAGGGCGCAACTATATCAGGAAGATTTGGGTGATAATCCAGAGATTAAACCAAGGACAGTCCGACAACAAAATAAAATGAGAAAACACTTAAGGAAGACACAAGGACAGACTTCCAGTTCACCAACGGCAAAAAGTAGGGCAAATGAGGATGAAAAGTCTAACAGTGAACCTCCAGGACACCCTGAACTGAAAGCACAGGAAGTAACAAAACAGATCAATCAGGCTCTAGAAAAATTCAAAAGAGAAATAATTTGCCAGATAACCAGAGAGATAGTGAGCAAAATGGAAGTTGTGATTCGAGACTCTAGAGCAGAAACTGACAAAAAAATAGATGAGCTCAGGCTATGATAGAAGCCATGAAGGCCCAGCATAAGAAAGAATTGGAAAAAATAAATGCCCAACATAGGAAAGAAATGGAATCCATAAAACAGATTCAAACAGATATCGAGGAGATTAAATACTCCATAGAAAGTGTACGCAACAGAATAGAAGAATGAGAAGATAGACTCTCAGATATAGAAGATAAGATTGTAGTCAGTGACCATGAAAAGAGAGATCTCTTAAAAACAGTAAGGGATCATGAGAAATGGATCCAACAACTCCTAGATGATGAAAAGAAGAATAACATAAGACTGATAGGAATACATGAAGCAACAGGAGAATATACAAATGACTTTTAAAAGCTGTTTGCAGAATTAATGACAGAAAACTTCCCAAACAGAGGGAAGAATTTGACATTCATATACAAATGACTTTTAAAAGCTGTTTGCAGAATTAATGACAGAAAACTTCCCAAACAGAGGGAAGAATTTGACATTCAGATAACTGAGGCATATAGGACCCCAACTAGCTACAATAAAAAAAAATCTACACCTAGACATATAATAATCAAGATCTCAGAAACCCAACAGAAGAACAAAATACTACAAGCAGTAAGAGAAAAGAAACAAATCACATACAAAGGAAAGCCCATCAGAATCAAAGCAGACTTTTCAACACAAACCCTTGGGGCAAGGAGAGCCTGGAACGAGATATATTTCAAGTACTAAAAGAGAACAACCTCCAACCTAGACCGATGTATTCTGCAAAACTCTCTTTCAAAATGGATGGGCAAATAAGACACTTCCACGACAAAGAACACCTGAGAAACTACATGAATACCAAACCAGCACTACAAGCAATTCTGAATAAGATCCTAGAAAAAGACAATGAAGGCAACAACACCATGAGGCTCAACAGAACAAATCAAATAGGCAAGGCAAGAAATTAAAAGGAGAAGGTGAAAAAGTAAAAAGAGTCCACAAAAGGCCAATAACATGTCAATAATAAGTCAGTACATATCAGTTATAACCAGCAATGTCAATGGCCTCAACTCACCAATCAAGAGAAACAGACTGGCAAAATGGAATAAGAAGCAAAATCCAACAATATGTTGTATACAAGAAACACACCTAGTGCAAAAAGAAGCCCATAGACTGAAAGTGAAAAGATAGAAAACAATTCTCCTTGTGACAGAAGCCCAGAAAAAAACAGGGGTAGCAATCTTATTTGCAGACAAAGTAAATTTCAAACCAAAACTGATTCTAGTATTATTGATGTAGGACGGTACTATATCATACCTCTATGAATGTAAAATATCTTGTACCTGCTTTATGGTACATAGTAGGGACCGTGCTTTATCAGAGCTACATTTAATGATATTACTCTAGAATGTTCTCTTTCCAGATGATGATTAAGAGGCTAATAAAAAAAATGGTGCCAGGTACCACAACAGCAACAGAACTTTGCTGTTTTCTGGATATTATTCTTTTCTTTGTTTTCTTTTTTTTTTTTAATGAAATGTGCTGAATGTCTATAATTTTGTTCAGACGACTGCAGAACCTGGAAAAGCTGTTGCTGCTATTGATGCATAACATACTATTAATAGTC
>NW_022900921.1:7910705-7939357 GCF_012274545.1 Fukomys damarensis | reverse complement strand
TTTTTTTTCCATGTGTACAGGGGTAACACACTGTACTAAATATGTAAGGTCATATCTATGTGGGTTTGATTACAGAAACGAATAAAGTATTCTCTAAATAATGAAAAAAAGAATAAGATAAGACTATAAGAGCGAGAAGCAATTTAAATATGTTCAGGGACCATTTTCATCTCTAGAATTAAGGATTATTTTAATGTTACATCATTGCCTTTTCTCTTTTACTTTCCTTTTTAGTTTTATTTTAGGATTCCCTATTTTTAATGTTCATACAGAGATTTCTTTAACCGACATACCGAATAGTTTCTTTGGTGGGAAAAACTATAATAGTACACAGGATCCTAATGAGATAATTAATAATGTGAAATAGGAAGTAAAGGGCTAAAGGTATAGGGAAAGTGGGAAGGGTGGGGGAAAGGTAATAAGGGAGAGGAAAAAAATATGAGAAAGTGAAAAAAATGGAAATAAAGTGTTCATTAATGGGGAGGGGAGGAGGGGGTGAAGGGAGGGCAGGGACAAGGGGAAAAACGAGAATCAAGACCTATTATGTAAAGGTACAAAATCCCAATGATGAATGTAACTGTATTGTATACCTAGACTGTACCAATAAACTCAATAAAAAGGGGGAAAAAAAAGAAATCACTGAATAACAAATGTTGGCGGGGTTGTGGGGAGAAAGGAACCCTTCTCCATTGTTGGTGGGAGTGCAGACTGGTGCAACCACTATGGAAATCAATATGGAGATACCTCAGAGAACTAGGATTAGAGGTTCCATTTGACCCAGCCATCCCTCTGCTGGGTATCTTTCCAAAAGAATTAAAAGAATCATATCACAGTGATATATGCACACCTATGTTTATAGTGGCACAGTTTGTAACGGATAAAACTTGGAAACAGCCCATTTGCCCAGCAGTTGGAGATTGGATAAAGAAGATGTGGTTTTTCTATAAAATGGAATACTACTCAGCCATAAAGAATAGGAAATTAGATTCATTCATAGGAAAATGGGTATATATTGACGATATACTCCTAAGTGAAATAAGTCACACATGTTTAAATACCGAATAGTTTCTCTGGTGTGAAAAACTATAATAGTACATAGGATCCTCATGAGATAATTGACAATGTGAAACAGGAAGAAAAGGGCTAAAGGTGCAGGGAATGTGGGAAGGGTAGGGAAAGGTAATAAGGGAAAAGAAAAAAAATGAGAAAATGAAAAAATGGAAATGAAGTGTTTGTAAAGGGGGAGAGGAGGAGGGGTGAAGGGAGGGCAGGGACAAGGGGAAAAAATGAGAATCAAGACCTGTCATGTAAAGGTACAAGATCCCAGTAATGAATGTAACTGTACTGTATACGTAGAATGTACCCAGAAACTCAATTAAAACTAAAAAAAAAAAAATCTTCAAACAAAACAAGAAACACACTCAGTGCTCACAGAACTGTGATTTCTTTATCAAGCTTCAGAGGAAGGTTGTATTTGGGAAGACAAAAAGCCATCCCTGATTCTGACACATCTCCAATTCAATATTTCCAATAGCAGTCTGAGGTCACAGCTTTAAGCCAGTGGCCCTGCTATCTGGATCTCAAGTTTCAGTATCTCTACTAGTGACATGGCCTACTGTGAGGAGAATGCACAGCATGGTATGATTAGAAGGCAAAGGCTTGGGTGTTACCAGTCCTTGGGATAGCATTCATTCAACTAGCTTCAGCATCCAACAATGACTACAGCTTCTTTGCAAGCTGCCCACCCGAATTAACCTAACGCATCCAAAAAGGGCATAATGGAAGGCTCAGGGGCTGGAAGGATCTAAGGAAAGGCCAAAGCTCTGAATAGCATTAGCAGAGTCAACTCTGGCCCACTTCTCGTGATTCCCAGAGTACACGGTCCTGTGTCCTTCACTAATAACCTCATTTCCTGCAGTGTACACCTGGCTCAAACTCTGGAATTCCCTTGCTGACTGCTTTTGAATGGCTTCCAAGTCTACATCCTGTGATCTGGAGCCCCTCTGCATTTCTGCCTATTGAGCATCAAGGTTTGGATTGAAATGTATGTGGGTTAAGGATAGACTTTACTGACGAAAGAGAAAGCTTACAAAGCTGGTGCTTTCCACGTCCCACAGAAAGAAGGCACTGGTTGGCCCAAGGTAAGGCTCTAATTTCCCGCAGGGACTCACTGGCCCCTGTTCTACCGTTTATAGAGCAAAGGTGAGAGAACAGTCTTGGCAGAGGGTAGAACATATAGGCTACTTGATGCTGTTAGTCCAGCTTGTGGTATCAACCAATTATAGGAATATTCTGGAGACAGCTGTTCCACAGTTAATCTCAGGGTACCAAGAAAGTGAGGCTTCTCCCTACCAGGTGAAGGAAGCCATCAGTCCTGTGAAAAGCTGAGTCTGGTGCAGCCTTTCTGGTTAGAAGAAAGGGATGGGGGTCTTGGTCCTAGCTAGCTTGTTTCCAGGCGATGCAGAAGGAGTCCTGAGGTCACTTTTGGACAATGCTGCTCACTGCACTATATGTACCCAACTCTACTCTTCTTGTTCTTTCACTGGCCCACACTCTCAAGTCCTAACAGCCTGATAACCTTTCATTTCTTTGGGCTTTTTGATGAGATTCTCATGAGAATTTGCTCTTTCTTTTCTCTATCAGTCTGTACCCATTTCTTCCAGGATTGCACTCTCAATCTTAGACATCCATGTCCCTGCTTCCTTCTAGACTGTGATCTCTTCCAGGATCTCTCCCATATATTTATATTCACATTTCTGTCAGTGATTGAACATGGATTCAACATAAGACCGATGAATGAATGAAAGAACGAATGGATTTATTTGCAAGATGGGATTTTATTCAAAGGTGAAGTGCTCCCTCAGAAATGCGAAGAATGGGCCAGGCCTGCAATCCTAGCACTCTGGGAGGCTAAGGCAGGAGGACTGCATATTTAAGCCCAGCATGGGCAATTTATTTTTTTATCTTTATTTAATTTATTGGTACATTTTAGGTATACAATACAGTTACATTCATCATTGGAAATTGAGTAAATTTATCTCAAAATAAAATAAAAAATGGAATGGGGATATACCTCAGTGTGAAGGCCCTGGGTTCAATTCCCAGACACACACACACACACGCACGCACGCAAGCACACAAGAAAGAAAGGTGGGGAGGTGGATGTATGACAACACTACCAGGAATAGACTAATGGGAAGAAACCTGTATGCTGTGGGAAAAGGATGGTAAGGTAGACATGGTGTTATTATATTCTTATTCAGAAAGAATGCCATCATCAAGGAATCAAATATTATTAAACGCTGATGAGGCTGTAGGGAAAAAGGAAGCCTTTTACATTGTTGGGAGAAATGCAAACGAGTACAATCACTATGGAAATCAGTATGAAGATATCTCACAGAACTAAAATTGGAAGTCCCACTGGATCCAGGTGTTTCCCCATCAGGTGTCTTCCTGAAAAAGTTAAACATGTCACAGAACAGTGACACCTGCAGACCCATGTGTGCAGGACAATTCAACACATATTATCAATCATCTACTCCACATCAGGGCCAGGACAAATCCATGGACTGCACTATGGAATGAAGCTTTTAGTATCCTTATCCTGGTAGAAGTAACTGGTTACTCTTTAATTTCTGGTTAACTCTGACAGTGAGTTTTCTTTGTCTTTAGTGCTATAGGATAAAACAAGCCTTTTAGATCCAGATTTCCTAGTGCATAACATCAAATCAGAGAAAACTGAACCCAAAGGTCCTGCATTGTTAAGGATTTAAACACAAAACAAAACCCTGAAAATCTCCTCTCCTTCTCTCTACCCTCCCCCTTAATCACTTCACATTCATGTGGTCAGATGGAAGTTGAATCAGGATTTGCCTTTTTCCAGCCAGTTATTATGCCAGAAACACAGCAGGGGGTGGCATTATTTTGACAGACTGGAAAGCCTTCACAACCTAAGTGGCTTAAGTGTAACATGCCAGCTCTGTAAGCTGTCGCTCAGAAATGGCTCCAGTTGTTCTGACCATCGATGTATCCCCAGTGGCCTGATCGATGGTTGGGCAGGGTAAGGCCTGGCTCCCCAAGTCCTTGCCTGGTTCACTTGTCATCTCTGGGCTTGGGAGAGGGATAGAAGTCAGAGGCATTGGGTTATTTCAAAACCGTGGCCTAATCACTAGGATTGAAAAGCCCACACAGGGCTCTTGTTCTATAGATATTCTAGATGAAGGGCCTTATTTGTTCTTTCCCTGGTTTAGTTCCTTCCCCATACCCAAAGTAGGGGACTGTTCTTTCCCTCCTACTGGGTCACTGACACACAGGAGGAAAAATGAGGATTATACTTATATCAACAACTCAGCTAGATTAGAAATGCTGGTTCCTATTTGATAAATGCATATTTGAATCACAGTTGTTTACATGAAGACCAAGAGCTACATGGTTGACTGAATGAATACACTATTTTAAAAACTAAGACCTAACCTCATGTCTCAGGTCACACATGTGCTCCTCTGGAACAGCTTCTCCACTCCCACTCAGAATTTGGCACTTCTGGTATATACCTACCCTATATATAACTCAGGAAGGGCATTTACTGAAGCAGACTGTAGCTGTCTGTAAGTATATTCTGTTGTTTGTCAGTCCATTTCCTTGAGCATGAGGGGCCCAGCCTAGTGTGGGGCCTGCCACACACTTGTGATCTTAGCACTCTGGGAGGCTGAGTCAAAGGATCATAAATTTGAGCCCAGCTTGGGCAATTTAGAAATTCAGAGAGACTCTGTTATAGTTTGGGTCTAGATGCCACCAAAGCCTCATGTGGTCATTGGGCTTTTTCAGAAGTAGATGGACCTAGAGTATATGATGCTGGGATTGAGGGCCTGTGATTACTAAACCAGTACACTGGTTTGGCACTGTCTTAATCCTTGTAGTCTGGATAAGGTAAAAAGGGGCAGAAAGACACCGTGAAGGTTCCCTTGTTGCTTTTGCTACTATATGGGTTCCATGAACTGTTTCTACTCTGTGATGCCCCTCTGCCATGTGCCACTCTGCCTTGGAGCCAGCCAATTACGGACTGAAACCTCTAAAACCTGAGCTACATAACCCTTTCCCTATCAACTTTGGGTGTTGGGCATTTTGTCTCAGCAATGAGAGAAAAATAACTAAGTCAGATCCTGTCTCAAAAGGGCTGAGGATGTAGCTTAGTACAAAGCCTTTTCATTTAATCTCCAGTACCCTCTCCAAACAATGAGCCCACCTTAATTTTTCTACAGTAAGTGTTTCATAGATGAAAGAATAATTCCACACCCCCAGGCCGTGGTACAGCAGTTATGAGGGAAAGATGAGTGGTGAGGTGGTTCTGAGAGACACAAGGGAACAGGGAGATACACCAAGGAAAAAGGAAGAGCAGAAGATAACAAGAGCGAGAGAAAGACTGCAACACTGAAGGAGCAAGACACAAACAGGCGCTTGCGTGATTCCAGAAAAACCTGGATCAGACCTTGTTCCCTGGAGCTTAGAACAGAGAGTGGATTCCAGTTATCACTTCTCTCTGAAGTGCTAATTAGAGGATTAGCCACTGTTCAGGGCTCTTTAGCCGCTCTTTATCTTCTCCAGCCCCACTCTGAAGTGGGTGACTTCAGGGGAAATTGCTTTCTATATTGCAGACCCGATGAAGCCAGACTGAAGCAGATCAGCCCCTCCATAAGGTGCACTGGGCTTTGCTGTGTGGGTCTTTGTCTTCCTGGTTGAAAGTGAGGTATTGGCATCTACTTGATCATCCACAGAGCTGGACCTCATACTCCTTATTCAACTGCATTTCATAGCAGAGGAAGAAAAAGAGATTTTTGGATCCCTGTCTCCCATTTATTCGGCTGTTTCTCTGTGCCAGCCACCATGCTTGGCAAATTGCACACATTGCTTCATTTTTTACCTCTGCGGCAGGCATTTTTATCATTCCCAGGTACAGATGAGGAAACATAGATGCAGTCACTTGCCTGAGGTTAGATACCTGGTCTCTGTCAGAGCCCACAATTGAAACCAGGACGGTCTGATTCAAGAGCTCATCCCATGTGCCATGGGGACACGGGATCCCATGTGGGATCCCACAGTGGGCACAGGATGATGACGACGATACGGTGATACATGGTAGGGACATCACTACGATGAAGCATCTGTTTTGTGGCCCACACTGGACTAAAGGATTCACATACATCGTCTTGTTAAAACTTACCAAGAGAACTTCCCTCATTTCCGCAGTGAGGTAGGCTGTATGATTTATTCGTAGGTGAGAAATATGAGGCCTCAAATGGATTTGAGGACTCATTCAAAGTTGCCCAGTGAGTCACACAGGGGCTGACATAAAAAAAATGAAAGAGACTCTGTCTGGATCTAGAGCATGTGAGGGCTGGGAAGAGTTAAACCAGAGGATATCTCCACTGACTTTGATTTATAGAACCTTCCCGGATTAAAGGTTCTCCAGGGATCTTTTGATTTATCCCTCTACCTCTGGATAAGTAAACCATGATTACCTCCTTTTAATAGTTGCAACGGTGCCTGAGATTTGTGGGGGTCATTCAAGGTCACTCACCTTGAATATTCAGAAATGACTTTAACACTGGCTCAAAACCTCCAAAGATTGTTGGGTAGCTAAGAGCTGTCTGCTCCATCTCTTTATAGCCTCTCGGCCTGTTTTCATTTCATTCCCCCACCTGGTGTCCAATGTCCATTTGCTGTTCCTGGAGTCCTGGGGCCTTTTTATTCCTGCCTTTGCTGTCTTTTGAATCCCTTTCCTTCACTGGAATTTATCTCTCTGTGTCCCTTCTGACCCTGTGAGGTGGCCAAAGTCAATTTGATCAAATTCATTTGCACTAAAGCATTAATGGCTTATTATAGCAATCCTTCTGCGTAAGTGCTGTATTTTAAAATACCCATCCAAATTCTGGACCCACAACGGATACTGCAGCACTATGGCAGGCAGCCTGAGAGGTTTCTTTCCTCTCTGAAGCTGTCTTTCCGGTTAGGCTACAAATGAAGGCTGGCCTCCCCAGCACTTAACCAGCTTAGAGGGATCTTTCATAGCATGGCTTCAGCTGCCTTAAGTGGCAAAGTGGGGATGAAGTTCTCTGCCTGAAAGCAGGGAGATGAGTCTGTGGTTCTCTTCCAGCATTAAGATCAGTCTAATTCCAGAAATCTAATCTGGGGAGGCAGAGGCTGTCAGGCAGCCAGGAAAATTAATGATAAAATTGGAGTAAACACAATGTGTGTGGCTTGTTGACTGGAGTTGCAATAAGGTGACTCTGTGCCAGTCTGCAGAGTTCGGCTCTCTAGGGTGTGTATACTTAGGCCCTGTAACTCTTTGGAGACCTTGTACTGTCAGGCTAATGAATTCAAAGGCACAGATGAGGGCTCAGATGAGAAATGCCTCTACCTGCATAGCGTCGGGAGAACCTCTCATTTACTTGAATTGCATCTTAGATCTGCCCCCTGTGATCACATTAATAAGAAGCACACACAAACACAAAGATCTTCGATGCGGGATAAGAAAGACATCGTGCTTGGTCTACAGGACGGCAAGAGGGACAAAGTAGTAAACGATGGAGCAGCTCCTGTGATCCAGTGGGCATTTCACAGCACTGTTTCTTCTTTTCTCCGCACTGGGAAATTCAGGCATCCGGAATGTGGAAAAGCTGCCATTTGGTTGATTTCCTTGTAATGGGAGATTCTTTTATAAAACAAGTACACAGGAGGAGATGCCATTTCCTGATAACCCATGTACTTTGATCAATCAAATGTTTTTATTCCTGGATTTTTCTTCGGCGAGAAAATTTGCTTGGCAGAAAATAAGGCACAAGACAGGCGATGGCCTAGATCATGGGTCTGTGCTAAGGAAGGGTAAGCAGAGAGTCAGAGAACCAGTGGGGTTCAGGTGAGAACTCCTTGATTGTCCCCTGCCTCCCCAACCTGGTACTAGGAATTGAACCCTGGGCCTTTGCACTGCACTACACATCCCCAGTGCCCCTCTTTTTTTTTTTTTTTAAAAATTTGAGACCTAGTTTCACTAAATTTTTCAGGTTGGGACTAAACTTTCAATTTTCCCATCTCAGCCTCCCAGAGGGCTGGAATTATAGGTATTAGACACCACACTTGACTAGATTGTCTCAGTCACTTTAGGACCTTTAATGAGCTGAATGGTGAATTAAAAAGGGATAGAGAGGGGTGACGGGGAGGGGAAGGGGAAGCGAGAGGAATAAAGTTGTGCCACGAACAAGATCCTAATGATTCCAACCAATATAAACACCATATGCCATAACATGTGCAAATAATATCAACATGTATGAAAAAGGTGATAAAGCAACCAAAAGAGGAGAGGAAAGGGGGAGGAAAGGAGAAGGACATTAAAAAAAAAACAAGCTGTAACTTGTACATGTAAGTACTCCCTAAGATGACTGTAAACTGCAGAATTATAAACATGTGCTAATAAAAGAAAAAAAAGGGCATGAGGTACATTTTCAATAATGAAGGAGAGGAACAAGAGCATAGTGTGTGGTTGCAAATGCAGTGCCTATCAGAGGAAATCAGGTAACACAAACAAATAAATCGGGCCATGTACAGAAAAGCTAATGGGACAAGCCTAAAAACAGCAGTACCTCGATAGAAGCAAGGAGAGTTGGGGTGCTGTGGTGAACTGTGAAGCACCCAGGCTGTCAGGTATCCACCTCTAGAGAGGGACTAAAAGCACAAGCCTTAGAATCAGAAAATCTGGGTTAGAATTCCAGTTTCCCAAACAGGCACTGAAATGAAGACAAACAGCCAATAAATACATAAAAATGTTCAGCATCATTGGCCATCAGGGAACTATAAGTTAAAACAACACCGAGAGTCCATCTTACCCCAGAAAGAATGGCTATCACCAAGAAATCAAATAGTAGATGCTGGGGAGGCCACTTCTGCATTATTGGTGGGAGTGTAGTCTGGTGCAACCACTGTGGAAATCAGTGTGGAGATTCCTCAAAAAACTAAAATGTACCCACCTATTCCTATTTTTGATATCTTCCAAAAAGAACTAAAGCATCATACCATAGCATTATATATGCACCTATGTGTATAGCAGCACAGTTTGAAATAGCTAAATCTTGGAAACAGCCCAAGTGCCTATCAACTGGAGATTGGATAAAGAAGATATGTGTGTGTGTGTGTGTGTGTGTGTGTGTGTGTGTGTATACAATCGAGTATTACTCAGTCACAAAGAAAGATAAACTAGAGACATACTGTGGAAATCAGTATGGAGATTCCTTAAAAAACTAAAAATAGAAATTCCACTCAACCCAGCTATTCTTTAGGTATCTTCCCAGAAAAGTTAAAATCATCATATTACCATGATACATGCATATACATGCTTATAGCAGCACAAATCATAAGAGCTAAATCTTGGAAGCTGCCTATATGTCCATCAACAGATGAATGGATAAGAAAATGCAGTATTTATACAAGATGGAGTACTACTGTGCTATAAAGAAGGAGAACTTTGAGGTATTTGTAGGAAAATGGATGTACCTTGAGACCATAACAGCAAGTGATATAAACTAGATACACAAGCTTAAATATCACACATTTCTTTCATATGAGAAACCCAAAATATAAAGAGATTAAAGAACAAAATAAAAGACACATAACAGAAAGCAGGGGGATAGAGCTTTTGCAAATGGGAAGAGGACCAAGAGATGGGGGGACTGTGGAGCGGGGAAGGAACTGGCCATAGAGTTCAGGTGTGTTATGTACATATGCCAACTCCCCACAATGAATACAATCTTTAAGTACTGCAAACATTATCAATAAAAGTAAAAAATTTATGAAAAACAATTCCAATCTTCCTTCCATCTTAATCCCTTTTCCATGGCTGGGACATAGCACCTGATACCCACAACTTAAAGAGGTTTATTCTGTACACAGTTTCAGTCCATGGTCAGGTGGCTCCAAGGGAGCAATGGCACAGTGGAAGGCACGACAAGAAGGAAGGTGTTTATGGTACTGCAGTCCGGAAGCGGAGAGAGAAGGGAAGAGCTGGGGTGGAAGGTGCACCCTTCCAGGTCAGGCCTCCAGTGATGGCCTCTGCTGACCACTCACACCTCCCAAAACCACATTCAGGTATGAACCATAACACCACAGAAGTCATTTAACCTTGTAAAGTAAAAGGAGGGCTGTGGAAAGGGGAAATAGGGGAGGGGAAGAGGAAGTAAAAGGAAATATGTGTTATGTGCAATACCAACTCCTCTGATGAATGTAATCACTATGTACTGCAAACATGTACTAATGAAAAAAAGTAAAAATAGGATGCAAAAAGTAGCATAAAAAGGATAATACATAGATTGATCAGTATAGGCTAAAATACACCCTGGTAAGAAACAGCCACTCTTAGGGGTTGAGTTGTGTCTTCCTCAAATTCATATGTTGCAGTTCTAATGCACAGTAGCTCAGAATGTGACCTGTCAGAGAATAGGGCCGTTGTACCTGTAATTGGTGCAGACGATATCATTAACGTGGGCTTTAGTCCAACATGACTGGTGTCCACATAAAATGGGGAAATGGGGGCTCCTATCCACACGAACAGGGAAAGTGCCAGGTGAGGAGCAAAGCAGAGACCGGGGTACTGCTTCTACAGAATGAGGGATGCCGCAGATCAGCAGCACATCATCAGAAGCTGGGCAAAAGGCACGGGGCAGATTCTCCATCACAGCTCTTGGAAGAAATTCTGCTGACGTTTTGATCTTGGACTTGGAAGATCCAGAAGTGTGAAATCACAAATTTCTGGTCTGCAGCTATCCAATTTGTGGTACTTGGTTACAGCATTTCTAGCAAACTAAAATATTCACTGGATCCCCATTTTTTAAAACAATAGCTGGCTTCTTGCATATACTAAATACCTACCTTAAGTTGGCAGTGGAATTTGCTGTCACAGTCACTCATGTATTCCGTCTTATTTTGTTTTGTTTTTTGGTACTGGGGATCGAACTATGACCTGTGCTTGTGAGGCAGGTGCAGTGCCACGGAGTTAAATCCCTGCTCCTCAGATATCCTGTCTGATAGAGTAGCCACCATCTCAGCTCAAAACTTTGAGGCCCAGAGGTATCTGAGGAAAAGCACATGGGGAATGGCACACTTGCTCTTAAAAATATAATGCACCCTTCATTAACCAAAGTGAGTCCTGTGGACGTGCCTAATACTCGGGAGAAAGGAAGTGCTTCTGTTCTCTGTACGTACAGGGCAATGAGAACCAGATGATGGCCACAAGCTATTGAAGAATATCTACATAGAAAAAAAGATTAGAGAATTTGACTGAAAAAACACTTTTGATGGGAAATTGTCTAGATTATTACAGGTTTCTGTTTTCTAAGTTGTTCCACAAAAGACACTATTTTAATAAGCAGAGAAAAAATATTTTCCTTTTTAAAATAAAATAAGGGTTATCTAAGGTTACCTAGTAGATAAGTGGAGGAACCAGAAGAAACAACTCTAAGTGTTTTGTTTTTTTCTTCTAATAAAGGAATAGGATAAGGTCAGCGTTATGTGTAGTGGAAACTTCTTATCTAAAAGGCTTTACACATAAGAGGAACATGGACACCACTTGCTTGAGTTTATTGTTGCCTGGAAACCTGGTGATAGAGTAGATAACTTCGACAGTGACACTATTTTTACCATGCTTATGTCTACAAGGAAGACTCCCATAGGGGGACTGATTCACGAAATGATAGGGAGGGGCTGTCTACTCAAGCGGGATACCGTCTGTGCACAGGAAGGAAAGGAAGATAGTTAATGAATGAAAAATAATGTTTAAGGGGCCAGGGATTTAGTTCAGTGGTTCTGCCACCTGCCTCGCAGGCACAAGGACCCAAGTTCAATCCCCGGTACCAAAAAAAAAAAAAGGGTTTAAGGTTGATACTCCATGTGACCTTGAGATGACTCTGTGTGACTTACTAAGGGCTCCAGGGAACAGCTGGCAAGGGAATGTGGGTAGCAGAACAGGCTGGGTAAGAAAGAGCCAAGCAAAGGTGTACTTTTGGGGTCCGTGCTGCCTTGTTGTTTGGGAAGGTCTGGAGTGTAAACTGCACTCCAGAGCTGGCCTTCTCTCAAGGCAAGAGAGCTGGGCTTTCATCTCCTGCCCAGTCGGGATTGCCTCCCAGACCCTTCCAGCTCTCTAAAAGTTAGGGAATGAATGCCTTTGGAGAAAGTCACAAGTGTGAGCTGTTGGGAGCACAACACACAGATGCTGTGGAGGGACCCCAGGAATGATGAAGGTGACGTGGGTTTATGCTGAGTGGGGCACTGACAGTGCCCACTACAGCTGGGACTCTGAGCACAGAGGTTCTGGCTCTTCAGATAAGCTGTGTCTCATACAGCCTTGTGCAGAGCCCAAGGAAGAGAACGTGCCCACAGGGAAGAATGTAATAGAGGGAAAACAGGCTCTTAAGCTGATCCTTGCTAGCAGTGGTAAGTTTGGCCATAGATGTTTCCATCTGCTGTCACTGGATAGATATTTCGGATCCCTGAGGTGGGCTGGGCAAAAGCTTTGTCGTGTTGACTATGGAAGACTTCTTGACACTCAATGAGGAAGAAACGAAAACTGGTAATGTTGTTGAGGGAGGGGTTGTGCTCTTACGAAGGTCTGACACATGGAAGACAATTCCTGCTCTTTCCCCTTGCCTTCTCTTACCATCATCTCCACTGCAGTCAATCCTGCTTACTGTTCTCCCTCCTTTTCTCCTGCCAAGGGCTAGAGTTTCTGAGGCTGGTGAGAGGAAACACAGGGAAAGGGCCCATAGAGAGTCAGACTGGGGTTCAAATACTGCCGCTACTACTTACTAGCTATGTGACTCAATCTCCCTGAATCTCAACTTCCTCCCACATAAAATAGGGAGTAATGATACATATACCTATCAGAATTGTACTGAAGTTAGAAAAGATTATAACCTTTCTGAGTCTCAGTTTCTTCATCTGTGCTCTAAAGTGTAATAAGATTAATAAAATAAATGATGTTGATGATGCCTTCTCAGGACTGAGGTTGGAGTTAAAGAACTAAATCCAGCAGACTGAGAGTACGTGCTGGTGTGCTTGCTCTGTTCTAGATACTCCTCCATCCTCAAGGCCTGGAAGGCAAAGAAAATGGGTCTTTTCACTCTTGTCACTTCTGGCTAGGTTGTTTTTCCCATAGGCTGTTTGCAGTGCTACATCCTGTGTTTTCCAATAAAAATCTTTCTCTTTTCCTTTCAGCCTGGTGAGCAATGGCCATGGCTGTCCCGAGGTAAGCAGACACAGAGCTCTCCAGACAGATGGAAACCTCACTGGATCAGGCCTACTGGGCCCAGGTAGACGATCTACAAATGAGGAAATGTCAAGAAACTTATTTTTCTTCTGGTAAATGTCCTATACCAACCTGGACCTGTTTCATTTAAAGGTAAGAAGTGCAAATTGAATCCTTCACAGCATGCATTTATTGCCTCACATTTTTCTGCAGGAACTTAGATGGGGATTAATAGTCTCACTCTAAGAAGGAAACACATAGGGGAATGCCACTGAGTCCAGTGTCTGTGTGGTTTGAGAAGGTGGATTTCTAACAAGTCAAATTTAATCCTAGTTCATGTTAAAGTACGGTAAGGTAAATCCCAGGCTAGAAAAGAATAAACTGGAATGCCACAGAGTGTTACAGACAATTTAATTCAAACTCCCTTATTCGGTAGATAGGGAAAACAAGCTCAGGGAGGAGACCATTGTGTTTACAGCCATGTACCAAAAGGCTGCAGGCTGGGAGGAGGAGAAGTCACCTGACTACTGAACCACAGCTCTGGCCAGGGCTTCCCAACTTGTCATTCACCTCTGCACCATTGTCATATTTGATGTGTGTCATATTTACACACCATCTGCACCATTATTAATGTGGTTTCTTTAGCACTTCAGTCAATTCAATTTTTTATTCCTAAATAAATTTATTTTGAAAGGAAACTGCTGTATGGGGAAAACAAGGATAATGTGCCACGAGTAGATGGCAACCATAAAAATAAATGCTAAGAAATGAAGCAATACAGTCAAATTTGAGCTGTGTGTGGACAGTTCATTCTCTTTATTAAAAGGGAGACACATCCTGTTACAGAAAACTTAAATGGAATAGTTTTCTCATTGTAGGAGAGGATTTAAAAACATGATGTGTTTGTGGACACCTAAAATTATCTTTCCTATCATAAAGTTGATTAGGAAAGAAAATATATGTGAAAGTTTCTAAGGAAGTCTAATCTTTAACATTACTTCAGTTAGAATCCCAACTGCGCTACTTACCAGCACTAGATCTAGAGTGAGTCATTCAGTCTTTTCCTGACTGTTCCCTCACTCACAAACGGGAAGAATAGTGTGTGCACCACTGAGTTGCTGAAAGTATCACATGAGATAGATAGCATACACAGAGCCTCCAGAACAGCATTTGGCGTAGTACAAGCAAACAATAACATGAAGTAGTGCTGTAGTTACTGTTAAAGTACTGTTAGGCCCTATAGCAGCATGCAAACTTTACTTGTAAAGGGTCAGGTAGTAAATATTTTGCAGGTAAATAGTTTCTCTTGCAATTACTCGATCCTGCCATCACACCAAGGAGGCCCTCTCATGCACCTTGGAAACAAATGGACATGACCATAAAACTCTACCCACAGGAAGTAGGAGGCAGGCCGGCTTTGGCTGGCAGGCTCTGGTTATAGGTATGCTAGAGGGTTATAGGTATGGAAAACAAAATCAGGTCTAATGCTTGAGTACAATGAATAAAATGTCCACTCACATGACATCATACTGCCTACCTCATCCCATATCCCAAATCTCAAACTTTTGACTCAAATTCCACATACCTGAAATACAGGTTCCAGCCCCAAAACTCTAGTCTTACTACTTATCATCACTTTAACTGTCTGCACGTAGCCATGGGATTGAGTGGCCGAATGGACGTTAAAAGCATGGCTTGGTGTCCGAATGACTTGGGTTTTCACTCTCCCGCCAAGTGGTATTATTTTCTTTTTATACATGAGGAAATTGTAGCTAATTGGACGGAGGTAATTTGCCCAGCGTCACACAACCAGCAGATTGGCATCAGTTCTACAAATACTAAGTTTGGTTCTGATCCAAAAACCCCAGAGCCAGCTGCATGTCATCACGTTTCCTTTTCCTGTGTCTAATTTCCATGATAGAGAAGGGGAGCACTTGAGAAAGATTTAGACTTGGAAATAATGCTTATGGCTTAGGACTTGATTCTGACCCAAGAAGGAAGAACAGAGTCCTTGAAGACCAGAAGAAAGAATGGAATGGACCCAGGGACAGCCCTGCTTCTTTCCTTACTTGCCAACCCTGTTGTGGGCCTAGGGACGTCTCTCACCTCTCTGTGCCTCACTTTCTCCAAATGTAACAATAAGAGGCAGCAATATAATAAGAGTTCATACATCAGGCACAGGGCTTTCCAACACCTTCTTATTTTCTTACAATAATGTTTGAGACTTGTCCTTGGTTGCCCAGATAAGCAGGAGGATCACAGAAAGGTGATTAGAATTGCAATGTCAGTCTTATAATGAGTTTTGCGCTGTGCACATCCAGGCCTTTCAAATAGTTCTATCTATGAATGGGGTGTCAATAGAATCCTGTCTAGATTTGATAACTAACTTGGCCAAAGCACTCAACTAGTAAGAAGCAAGGCTATGGTTTGAATCCAAACTCACTCTAACTTACACACTCCTAATAGGTGATAATGTAGCTTATCATCCAAACCAGGGCAAATTTGAGAATGAAAGCCACTGCTATTATATCAGGATAGCAGGAATAACCAAGAACATATGGTCTCCCG
Organism: Fukomys damarensis; assembly: GCF_012274545.1. Lineage (NCBI taxonomy): Eukaryota > Metazoa > Chordata > Mammalia > Rodentia > Bathyergidae > Fukomys > Fukomys damarensis. The sequence goes on along the minus strand of NW_022900921.1, from coordinate 7,923,504 downwards.
AGTTCTTGACCACTCTGCTCCTCCATAATGGGTTCTTCTCATCTCTCAAGACAGCTAAGAATCATGATGTGGAGAAGAAATCTATTGTGTTTGATACTACTCCATTTTAACCATTATAATTAGCTTAGAAGTATCGTAGGAAAGAAATCCTATGGAAACAAGGCATTTGGGGTCCAGTGCTCGAGAGTTTTTGGAAGGGGTGAATTTCACTGCCTCAAGAGTGGCTACACGAAGTAGAAACCGACAGCCGCACCCTCTCAGCTTCTCTCTTCTCTCTGACAGCAAGGCACTGAGTGAAATGTAGAGGAGGATTAAGAGTGCTCTAAGGAAATAGAGATCAATGACTTTAATTCAGTATAATAATAAGAAAGATTTTTTTTTAGATACCAACAAGGGATCAGACCTTATCAGAACATTGCTTGAAACCACACATACTTTTCACTCAGGAGCGAATACCACACAGGGGCAGTACTGGTGGTTCTCTCCACTGTACACCTAAGCATGCACAGGGGAGGATTTTCTGCTTCAGAATTCTACTACAAGGGCCTTATCCTCTTGGGTAAAGGTTTCATTCCTTTAGGAGGCCATTTTAAAAATAAACAACAAGAGAACCATTTGAGTCTCTTATCAGTCATAAACATGAAGGAGCTTATTGCATAGGATTTCTTTTGACTTTGACAGTTGGCTGGGTGTTGGGAAGTTTTGAAAGAGAAACGGCAGAGGGGAAGCTTCAGGACGTGAATTTTTTGCCTGAGGAAGGCATCTTAGTGTGGGGCAAGTGGTGTCCAAACACAGCAAGAGTGTGGAATGAGGGCAAGAGGTGGTGAGAGGGCCAAGTCTACCACTACAGCTTTGACCCTGCCATGGTCTGGGGCTAATGACCCTTCAGCAATGAGTGAGATCACGGGAATTGGAATGGTTCAAGACAGAGTTCAGGGAGCAGACACCCCAGGGTGCTAAGGCCAGTTCTGCATATATGGAGGCTGCTGGCTAGTTCAACATTCTGTGATGCCTCATCTTCCCAGCATGAAGTTTATCTGAAAATGAAATAATCCCTAAGGTTTTTTTTTTCAGCTCTAATACCAAATGCATCTCTAGACGGTGTTGCTAAGTGAAGCTTGCTGTGCCTAAGTGGATGGCTTAGAGCTAAGAGGCTCTTGACTGGAGAGCAGACATAACCCAAGCCACTGATCTCTCCCCTCTACATTATCCCTTCATCTTACCTTAATTCTCTTGATGACCAAGAAAGCCTTTTGCCCTCTCCTTATTCCATTTCTGCTTTTTACTCTATAAAGAGTAGGAAAAAAAGGCCACCAAGAGGGGAAAAGGTTGCTGTCCCAAGATCCCAGCTGGAGGCAGGTTGGTTAAGAATTGGTTAAGGAAAAACTAGGCAAAGTCAAGATTCTAGACTACTGTGTCAGAGACAACATTTTATCTAGAGACGGCCTGAAGACTGGCCACAAAGTCTAAAGGAACCTGCCGGGTTATTGTGGCTAAGATGGTTAGACTCTCAAAACGGTCTTTTATCTTTAACTGAGACTCAGGGTAGACTAATGGATATTTACTTGAATAGGAACTAGGCTGATACTTTAAGTGTTATCTCATTTAATCCTCACAACTACCTTTCAAGGGAAACACTACCTTCAGTTTGCAGAGGAAAAAGCAACAACTTAGGGAAGATAAATTACTTCCCTGTTTGTACAGCTCAGCAGTGATAAAGCTGGGATGCATGCGTGTTACAACCCTCAGGCCCAAGGCTGTGTACCGCTATGCTGTGCTGCTATGCTATGAAGAAGTCCAATGTCACTGTCAGCTCACTTCATAACATGTATCTCAGAGGACAGAGGGCAAGTTAACCTCTGTGAGTGTTGCTTTCCTCATTCTAACAATGGAAGATTAGACTATTCCTTACCTCTTGGACTTGTTGTGGGGATTAAATAAAATGTAATGTATGTAATGGGCTTATGGTCCCATGGCAAGAGCTTTACAATTTTTAGCTATTGTTCTTAAACTGTATGCAAATAATATGCAAATAAACCCTTGAATTATACAGACAGATGCGATCTTCTGCAAAAGCCCAGCTGGTTTCAAGTGCCATTGTGAAAGCTAAGATCTTAGTCATGTCCACCAGAAAGCCACCCTGATATTTGGAGGGTTCATAAGGAGCATTCATAGTATTTCACCACTTATTGAGAACAACTAACCTGGGAGGCAGGAAACATGGATGTGCTGACTCCCTTTTCTAGGTAAGTCTTGAGTCCCACGGCTACAAGTGGGACAAAAGTTTGTTTTTTAAAATTCCCAAGCCCCATATCATCTCCCATGTTGTAAAGAATGAAAGTGGATATGTTTTAAAGAGAACTAGGTTTCATTTCTTGGACCCTTAAAATGTATGGATGTGCACAGGAGTAGGTAGACGGCTCCTTTAGAGGACAGAAAAGACAAGGGACACTGGTACCTTCTGATGCCAGAGGGGAAGCATCCGAGCTAGGTTCCTTTCCTTTTCCCTCTGGAATTCTGGGTATTTGGTTTCTGAATTTCAACTCAGATTGACTCCTTCACTCTAACTTGGACAGCTGGGTCTACCTGGACCAGGTCAAGTACATTCCCCTCCCCACCAGCACCTGGTGTCCAAACCCTCTTGAGGATCTGTTCAAACACTCTAGTGCGTTCCTGCCCAGAAGCTTATGGGATACGGGCGGCAGCCAGTCTCCAGGGGCTAACTGTTGAGCATGAGGCGACAATAAACACATTTTTATGTCTCAGCTGGGCCTGCTTGGCCGCTGAAGTACCATGTGTTGTTTCCCACTCAGAACTATTAGTCTGCTGGCCAAGGAAGAAAGCAGCTGCGCGCCCTCTTGGCCATTCTGCGACGCTACAGCAGCCTCTCCTGGCCATCTCCGGAAGCGACTGGCACTCAAGTCTACAAGTGTGTGTACTGAAGACCTCCTGGGTGCTGGTTGTAGCTACCGAGGACACAACAGGGAGAATAATAAAGCCCTTGTCCACCAATGTCACCTGGAAACACGTCAGAAAAGCACAGTATTGGGCAGGCCCCATTCATCCAGACCCTCGAGTGGGGTCTAGCCACTTGTATTTTAACAAACTTTTTAGGTGAGTTTGAGGACCATCAGCTAATGTGAGGCCTTGTGGGACTTCGTGGGAGGGCTGAATTTTATTCTGCAATCTGAAGCCATTAGGAATTTCTGAGTCTAAGAGTGACATCACCTGACTGAACAATATACACACTGCGCCTGGGTCCCACCTCCAGAGACTCTGACCTGGCCAGTGGAACTTCCAACTCTCCAAGTAGTTCTAATGTGCAGCCAGAGATGCGGTGACCCTAGCTTCTGGACAGAAAATAGACTGAGGGGGCCAAGGGAAGAAGCAGGGGGCTTAGGCAGGAGGCGTCAGCTATAATTCGGGTAAGGAATGAAGGTGGCTTCACCCAGAGTGGCAGCACTAACATGGTCTTCTGACATGTTACAACAGTCACACTGCTTCTACTCTGAGGCTTAAATAGATTTGCAGTAGATTTGCTGGTGGAGTGCATGCAAAGTGTAAGGGAAAGTGAAAATTCGAAAGACATCCAGGTGTCTAACCCGAGTAACTGGAAAGAGTGCATTTCTCATTAACAGAGTGAGAAGACTGTGGAAGGATCAGGTTTCACCATGCAGAGGAATTGTACATTTAATTTTAAACATGTTAAGTGTGAGATATATACTTGAGATTGAACTGGAGATGGGCTGTGTTCAGGAGAGATGTCAAGCTGGATGCATGAATTTATGAAGCATCAGGGATAGTGTTTAAAGTCTTAAGGATAGATGAGATCAGTTAGGAAGGAAGTGAAGATGGAAACAGAAGTGAGGGAAGCTCTAGGGCACTTTAGTGCAGGACGTAGGAAGAGTAGCAAGAGCAAGCAGTACCCAGGGACTCAAGAGGAAAAATGTTTCCAGGAAAGAGTGGTCAGCCATCAAAAGATGCTCCCTGGTCAGGAAAGATGAGGCCTGAGGAGTGACCACTGGATTTAGGAGCATATAGGCCACAAGGGACCACAGTGACAGAAAGATATCAGTGTATGGATTGCAGAGAGGCAAAGGATCCTCTGTTCAAAGGGAGGAGAGGAATACGACACAGGGAGGACAAACAATTCTTTTGAAAATTTTCAAATATGAAAGAATTAGTACATTTGTATCTTTTTTGGGAAAGATCCTTCAACACAGGGAAAAATGAGATACTTTAATAAAACCAAACTTTTATTAAGTACATTGTTACACTCTTGGCACTGCCTTTAATGTAGTACATGAATTATTCTCCTCACAGTTCTTCTCCACAAGGCTATGAAGATGTTCTGTCATTATCTTTACTTTAGATGAAGGAGCCTGAGTTCTGAAAAGTCTATGGGATGCTTAGCTAGTAAGATAGGATGGCAGAGGTTTTGCCCAAATGCCTTCAGAGCCCGAGTCCTTATCTCTTGCTCTGTACATCCCAGTCCTTCAGGTTCCTGCATGTTCTTTTTAAATTTTTCAGGCTGGCGTGGTGGTGCACGCCTATAATCTCATTACTCTGGGGGGCCGAGGCAAGACGATTAAAAGTTTAAACCCAGCCTGGGCAATTTAGTGATTTAGCATGACCTTGTCTTAAAAATAAAAATTTGAGAAAAGGGGCTGGGAGTGTAACCCAGAGTGAAGGTCTTGGGTCCAATCCCCAGCTCTGAAAAAATAAATTTCAGTTTTGATACTCAGCTAGAAGGGATGGAATGACTCAAAACAGCACCAAAGACATCAACAATTAAAAGTATTCAGGACTATAGTGCTATGTTATACAGTCTCACAGAATGTAGAAAAGCTTCCTACTTATCCTATCATTTACTTGGTCATCCCAGGACAGTATGGCTGTTATGCAGAACTGTTCACTGCCTGGAGTGCTCAGGTGCTGGCCTGATTGGGCTCATATGGACCCTCAGGGTGCCGTCGAATGGATTCTAACAGACATGCTCCCTTCCTCTATTATCGACTTCGGTGCTCAGACAGGCTTTCTACCTTTCTCTCAGTCACACTGCTCTCTGCATCAGACTGCATGCGTTGGGTACTAAGTCACTGCTAATGGAAACAAAAAGTATCTATCTTGGGTTCAATAGTGTCCCCCAGACTTCATGTTCACTTGGAGCCTCAGAATGTGGGCTTATTGAGAAACAGGCGCTTAGCATGTGTCATTAGTTAAAATGAGGTCATGTTGGATTAGGGTGGTCCTACTCCAGTGACTGGTAACCTTTCTTCTAAGAACAGAAAACAGAAACACAGACTCAAGAGGAGAAAGCTATCTGATGATGGAGCAGACTAGAGTGGTGCAGCTAAGAAACACCAAAGACTGCTGGCAACACCAGAAGCTAGAGAAAGGCAAGGAAGAATCCTTCCAAGGCAGCATGACCTTGCCATGCCTTGATTACACAGATCCAGCCTCCGGAATTCAGGGAATGAATTTTGATTGTATTAAGCCACCAAGGTTTTGGTAATTTGTTATGGGAGCCCAAAGAGACTGGTCAGGATTTGGCAGTGAAACTGTGAGAGATTCTGTGGAACTCGTGTGTTGTGTGCACTGATTAGTGCTACACTAGATTGAGATCACCATGAAAGACACACTAAGGAGGGGCACAGAATGATATATCCCAGAGGACCTTCTGAGATAATGCAGTTCACAGCTTATTTTGAAGACGTGGAGAACAAAGTCCAGGAAGAACAAAGGGCTTGTCCAACATCAGATGGCTACTTAATTGCTGGTGCTGTATGTTTGGTTCACACTACAGCCTCTGAAACTTGGAATATTGTTTGGTACCTAGAAAGTGTTCAATAAACATTTGTTGAATGAGTAAACGGATAGAATGCAAATGTCTGATCTCCAGCTCAGATTCCATTAAATAATATGCTCATGACTTGCAAAAATTAAAGCCAAAATAACCTTGCCTAAATTGACAGTTATTTTTGTCCGGATGCTCAGATTAATGCCTACCAGCCTTGGATTAATTCCGTATTGTTGAGACATCAAGGGTTTTTGGAAATTTGGAAAGAGAAAATGTCTAATATGGAAGTATAATGCTTTGTAGGTTTTTCTTTACCACCTAAGATTTTCCTGTCCCATTGGACACTCCTGTTAAATGGCTAAGCTTCCTAAAAACAGTGCCACCTAAAATTTACTAATATTATATCTACACATTGACACTAGTCATATTTCCCTCAAGCCTTAGAGATAAATTCTAGATTGGTTGTTCACATGGATAAAGGCACTAAGGCTAATAGACACCATTTATCAGGCAACTATGGTACACCACCATTCTTTAAGCACTTTGTTACATTATCGCCAATCTTCACAATAAAGATTAATGATACCTTTCAAGGTATTGATTGTTCCTCTCTTGTCCAATAAAGTAGCCAGTACCTTTGGAACGAGCTCCTCTTGGAGGTCTGAGAGCAGTGACATGCTGAGGATTTGGGGAATGTACAGGAAGATGTTATTCTGGGTTTTAAAATATCTAAGAATTTATCTTGCAGAGTAAGTCCTTCAAGTGTGCCAAAATGTATGTTCAGAGGTATATGTTACAGACATGTTTGTCAAAGCAAGAGATTAGAAATAGCTGAGATGTCTATCAACAGAGGTTTCTTAAAGGATACATTTCATTATCAGAATGTCAGCTGTTAAAAAAGATGAGGCAGATCAACAGATAGTGCTATGGACAAATTCCAAGATACAGGTTCTGAACAGTATGGACCCATTTGTGTAAAATATATACAATTATACAGAATGTATATGAAGGGAGATGGGAAAGAAAGATGGCATAAGACCTGTGTAAAATAAAGAATACAGGGAATATAAATACAGAGAGGAAAGGAGAGATGGATAAAATCTGTGTTAGGATTTATAAATTATTGCTAATATAGAGAGTATAAACTAGGAAGCCAGAGGTGGGAGGTAAAGAAATTATTACTTCTTTTTTTAACATAAAAAGCTTCTATACTGTTAATATTTTAAAACACTGTGCATGTATCAAACCTATAATTTAAAACCCAGTTATTTAAAAGTAATAACAAAATAGTTTGACCTGTTATTAGCACTCTTAGAGTGTGTGAAGAGACCACAAAGAAACTATGCAAGCTTATTTCTGCAACAGTGCTCAGGAATTAAGAAAAAAAGTTGGCTTTTAGCAGAATTTATACTGATAATGTAAGCTCAGGTTAATAACATGCTTAGAATAGATCAGAGATAGCAGCATTGAACACATTCAAATCTGTTAGAGGAAAGAGCACACATGTTGGGCAGATGGACGGCTCAAGATGCTTCCCAAAATATTATGAAATCTCAAAAGGATATAGAAAAATGTAATATGAGACATGAATTCTTTATTTAAAAGGGGCCTCTTTTTTTCTAAGGGAAATATCTGTTTTCAAATTCTTTATCCTTCATTAGTGGAATAGTATGTAAACCACGGGGCTATTAAGCTAGAAAATCACAGTACCATCCCAAACAATATTTAATGACGATTTTCTGTGCCAGGCATTTTGGCCCTCACAGTAACCTGATGACGTAGGGTTTTCACACATATGCAAACTAATATTTGAAAAAGTTAAGTAACTTGTTCAAGGTCACTGGTGGGTAGGTGGTGAAGTCCTCCTCTGAATCTCCTGCCTGCTAAGGTTTGTGCATCTCAGCCTTCTAGAGAAGAGCGGGTCCCTTAACGAACACCTTAGTCTCCAAGTCGTGGTGAAGGTGACTCTGAAACTCAGATATCTTTTCCCAGTTTGTCTTTCTATCCTAACAAACTTCCTCTTAGACCCTGCATCTTAGAAGCCCACAGACTGAAAGTGAAAGGATGGAAAACAATTCTTCACATGACATAAGTCCAGAAAAAAGCAGGGGTAGCTATCTTATTCACAGACAAAGTAAATTTTAAACCAAAACTGATTAAGAGAGACAAAGAAGGCTACTATATCCTTGTAAAGGGAACAATTCAAGAGGAAGAGATGACAATTATAAACATATAAGCACTAAATATTAATGCCCCCAACTATATAAAACAAATATTAAGGGTGAAAAACCAAATAAGTACTAATACAATTATAGCAGGGGATCTAAATACCCCACTATCACAAATAGACAGATCATCTAGGCAAAAAAAAAAAAAAAAAAAAAAAAAAAAAAAAAAATAGGCAAAAAATCAACTGAAATACTAGAACTGAACCAAGCTTTTGAAGGCATGGACTTAATAGACGTCTATAGAGTGTTCCACACCACAAAATCAGAATATACATTCTTTTTGGCTGCACATGGGTCATTCTCCAAGACAGACCACACACTAGCTTACAGGTTTGAATAAATGCAAAGGAAATGAAGCTGTCCCCTGTATATTATCAAATCATAGTACAATCAAGCTGGAGATCAATAGCATAAGAAACCGTAGGAACTTCACAAATACATGGAAACTGAACAACACTCTCCTGAACAGTCAATGGGTCACAGATGAAATTAAAGAAGAAATTAGACAGTTTTTACAAATAAATGATAAAACCAATACAACATACAGGAATCTATGGGCCACAAAGAAAGCAGTTCTACATAGAAAATTCATAGCATTGAATGCCCACACTAGGAAAACAGAGCGAGCTCAAATAAACAACCTAATGATGAATCTTACGCTCCTAGAGAACAGCAAGAAAAACCCAAAGCTCATACGAGAGGAAATTATAAACATGAGAGCAGAAATCAATGCTATGGAAACTAAGAAAATGATACAAAAAATAAATGAATCAAAGAGTTGGTTTTTTGAAAGAATAAAATCGATAAACCCTTAGGTAACCTCATTAAACAAAAGAAAGAAAAGGCTCAGATCCATGCAATTAGCAACGAAAAAGGTGAAGTCACAATAGATCCAACAGAAATCCAGAGGATCATCAATACCTACTTTGAGAAACTGTACTCTAATAAAATGGAAAACACAAGAAATGGACAGATTTCTAGATACTTATGAATTACCAAATTTGAACGAAGATAAAAAATTTTAAACACCCCAATTACAATCAGTGAAATTGAAAATGTAATGAAAAGTTTACCAACAAAAAAAGCCCAGGTCCTGATGGATTCACTACTGAATTTTACTAGACATTTAGAGAAGAATTGCCACTACTCTTTAATCTTTTCAATGAAATTGAAAGGAAAGCAATACTTCCAAATTCATTCCTGGAAGCAAGTGTTACTTTGATTCCCAAACCAGGGAAAGACCTAACTGAAAAAGAGAACTACAGGCCAATCTCCTTAATGAATATAGATGCAAAAATCTTTAATGAGGGCCAGGGATTTAGCTCAGCAGTTCGGTAGCCTGCCTCGCAAGCGCAAGGACATGAGTTTGATCCCCGGTACAACAACAACAACAAAAAAAAATCAAAAAAGACAAAAAAAAAAACAAACAATCTTTAATGAGATACCAGCAAACAAAATACAGAGGATCATCAAGAAGATCATACATCCTGACTAAGTCGGATTTATTCCAGGGATGCAAGGATGGTTCAACATATGTAAATTAATAAATGTAATATACTATATTAACAGAATGAAGGACAAAAACCATATGATCCTCTCAATAGATGCAGAAAAAGCATTTGACAAAATTCAACACACACTCATGACAAAAACCCTGCAAAAAACTGGACTAGGTGGTCTATATCTCAACTCAAAAAACGCTATCTATGAAAAACCAACAGCCAACATCTTATTAAATGGCCAAAAACTGAAATCCTTCACGTTAAAATCAGGAACAAGACAACGATGCCCACTATCACCACTCCTCTTCAATATAGTTCTGGAAATATTAGCCATAGCAGTTAGACAAGAGAAAGAAATTAAATCAATAAAGATAGAAAAGGAAGAAGTTACACTGTCATTATTTGCTATGGTATGATACTCTACATTGAAGACCCAAAAAATTCCACCAAAAGACTTCTAGACTTCAATGACACTTTTATCAGTGTAGCTGGATACAAGATCAACATTCAAAAATCAATAGCCTTCTCGCACACAAATAACAGACTCACTGAAAGAGAAATTAGGGAAACAATTCCTTTCACAATAGCATCCAAAACAAATGAAGTATCTAGGAATCAATTTAATGAAAAGAAGCAAAAGACCTCTACACTGAAAATTACCACACTCTGAAAAAACCAATCGAAGAGGATATGAGAAAATGGAAAGATATCTCCTGCTCCTGGGCAGGAAGACTCAACACAGTGAAAATGGCCATACTACCAAAACTTACTAAAAGCAGAAGGTGACATGATGTGATTCACACTTTTGAAAATTCATTCTGGGGGTCATGCAGAGAATGGGTAGCCGGGGGACAAAAGTGGAAGCAGGGAGCTTAGTGGGGGTCATCAAATAGCGCAGGTGGGACCATGGTGCTTGCACTAGGATGGTGTCAGTGGAGGCAGAGAATCATGGGTGGACTGGACCTATGCTTTTTTGAAGTGAGACAGTAGGACCTGGTGACCTATTAGGGGTGGGAAGTAAGGCAAATATAATTAAGAATGATCCTGGTTTTTGACTGCAGCAAATAAGTAGATGACAGGGCCATTTACCGAGAGAAGATGGAAGGGGGATAAACTTGTGCCTTCTCTTTTAATCAGGGAAAGGACCAAAAATTCTGTTTTAGGATTGTTAACAGTGATGCCATTTAGAGATGCCTGGCAAATCTGAGCTGCTGAGTAGAGGCATTAAATCCTCAAGTCTGGAAGGGAGCATTTGGAGGTGGGAATACACATTTGGAAGGCATCTGTGCTACCATGGTATTTAAAACTTTGGAAGTGGGTGATGCCACTAACTCATGCAGAGAAGGGATGCTGTATCACCCAAGCCCACACTGACCAACAGAGTCATGGGCATATACCACACAATTTCACTCTTCTGGTTCTACCAACTGCTACAATATTAATTGTACTTTCCATATGAAAATACCCTAAGAAATAGAGGCTACAGAAACAGGTGACTAACAGATGAATGATGCCATTCTTCAAAGTTTCTCCCAAACTGGTCAGCAGAGAGTAACTATAATATAAAAGGTAGAACACAGTAAAATATTTTCAAGGGAGTGGAGGGAATCTTCAACAAGATAGTCAGGAAGACAAGATGAGAGCAGTTCTTGGAGGGTCAAGAATGACTGTCGTCCTTGTGTCTAGCTCAAATCTCACCCAGTCCATACAGCACTGCCCATTCTCAGTCTTTATCTTTAAATCCTTCTGCCTTTATTATTTAGTGCCGATCCACTTAGCACTTAATGACACAGTGTCTCTTTTTATTATAGGAACATCTTTTACAAAAATTGGTTTATTAATCCTTCCTAAGTATAATTTGTGACTTAATTTCATAGCCCCTGGCTTGGGCCAAAGAACATAACAAGCCCTCGAACAATGTTTGTTGCTTGAGTATCACCTTTACAGGGAATTACTTTTCCATCTCCAATTAGATCAGGTTCCTTAGACAGCTTAGTTTTTAACTGTATAGCCTTGTTAGTTTAGACATGAGGTGCCCCCCAAAGCTTCATGTGCTCAGAGGTTGGACTTTGTGAGGTGACTGGATCATGGGGTGCTATACTCACCAATGGATTTGTCCACTGGTGAGTTCACTGCTGACTTCCTGTTAGGAGGTGGGACTTGATTAGAGACTGGTCACTGGGGACACGATTGGGGCAGGGTGTATCTGCCTCCTGGGCCCCTCTCTTCTTTCTGTGCTTCCTGGTCAGCACGAGGTGAGCAGATTTTCATCAGCCATGCCCCTCTGCCTTGCTGTTTCTGCCTGGGAACCAGCTGACTGTGGACTAAAAACCGAGCCAGCAATAAATGCTTCGTTAAGTTGCAGGTATCAGGTATTGTGTCCCAGTGACAAAGAAAGTTAAGACAACCCTTGATGACTATGTGAACTGGATCTGTCTTCAGACATACAGGCTCTAAGTAACCAAAGAGCAGAGAGCATATCTGGTTTTACATATGGCCGTGTCCCAAGTCTGTGTACAGTATTTGTTGAAACTGACTGAATAGGAATGGCCTGCAGTGGTGGCAAACCTATGGCATGCGTCCCCAGTTGTTATCAATGAGACCTCTGAAAGAATCGCCATCATGGGCCCTGAGGTATTCAGCAGATCAAGGAGCTGTGAGTAGAGTAGTTTCAGGAATGCTTTGTCTGCAGTTTCTCAAAGAGCAATGAAATGCACACCATAAAACTATACCACAGAGGAAGTTCTTTGGATATATTTCCCTTCTGCTCAGGGCCAACTATTTCCTGGGGGGGTGGCTCTTCTATCCAAAAGAGGCCCCTTGAAGTCAGATTTATCATCACTTAGGACACTGGAGTCCTTCCTTTCCCACAGCAGAGCAAGAGGCAAAGCAGTGTTACCAACTGTCATGAAGAATATGCATGAAGGCAGCAAACATAGATCCCCTAGGCAGATGGAAAGACATATGTGTTTTATATATGTATTTCCTATCAATAAATTCCAGCAAAAACATGAAAATTCAAGAGCACGATTGGGATTTAAGGGACTCTGAAGGTGTTCAATTCCTTAAAGAAAGTTAGCTGTAGATGATTTCAGGAAAAAACAAACAAAAAACCCAAAAAACTAAGAGTACTACTGAATGATCAAAATTTCCCCCTTAAATATATTAATCTCCTTCTCCAAATTAGGCACATTCAGCTTTTCCTTGAAGAAGTGCATTTCCCAGATCAGCCAAAAAAAAAAAAAAAAAAAAAAAAATCCCACACCTCT
>NW_022900921.1:7868226-7910612 GCF_012274545.1 Fukomys damarensis | reverse complement strand
GCTGCCCACACTTCTGGTCCCTGCATGCTTCTGTCTCCCTCCTCCCTCCACACGGGCCTATTTCTTCTATTTCTCTGTCAGGCCAACCTTGCCACTACTTGTCCCTTTGCCTCCTCATCTTTTGTTACCTGGTTCATCACTTGGGTTTCAGCCCAACGCCCTCTTTAGAGGCTTTTGGGACCGCAGATTAAAGATGCACCACATGTCACAATCACCATGGATTCTCACTCATGGAAGAGCATTTCGCACATGGCAGGTGGTCAGTAAATACCTGATAGAGAATAATTAGGTTAAGATAAGCTGAATCCCGTGACTTGCCTGTCTGCTGTTTAAGTCACACATATTGGAGACAATAAAAGTGATGGCTTGAAGATTTACTGCTTCTGATTATTGCTTTATCCACATATACAACTGCCTTCAGGAACATGGTTTGCAATTTGACCACCACAGTACCACCTTTTGCTCCTGTCAGTGAAGATGACCTTGCTGAACACTACCTATCGTCTACAACTTCCATTCTTTCCTTTCTCAATCACCGAAACTCAAACTTTGGGATAACGTATCCATCCAAAACTCATCCATACTCATCTCTTCAGGCTTTTTTACAGCTACAGCAAGTGGCCATGTAACCTACCTCTGGGTGTAGAGTAATATAAATTGGGTGAGGTCTCAGGTAAGTTACTGCTTTACTGATAAAAAAGTACAGACTCAGAGCTTATTAGTCCTTTGTCCTTTGACCTTCCACCCTTCATCCTACATGGAATGTACACACAATGCTGGACATAAAAGAACTGTCCTGTGTAGCAGGTACTGTCAAGTACTCTGTCTGCCCATGACTCCATGCTCCTGACATTCACCACTTCTATGTGCACCACAGGCTTCCTATGGGAAGCTCCTATGATTCTCTGAGGATTTTCACGTTACAAAATCATGCTCAGTCTTTGTAAGGTAGGGTGGAAGTGCCAGGGAGTTAGTGACCCCTGGAATAGCCCTTAATAACAACATAATCTCAAGGGCTCCTTGCCCTTTAGGTGGGATAATTTTGAGGCAGAAGAGATCTCTAGTAGGCCTGGACACTAGTTGTCCATATAATTCATGAATGCATCCTGTACTGGCTGTCTTTTCCCTGTCTGTTTCCCACTTTCCTACCTTTTGGGATCACCTCCAAAATACATTATTTGCACATATGTACTTGTCTTCAGAGCTTTTTTCCAGGGGAAGTCAACCTAACACATCTTTTATTCATTATATTTATTGGTATATTTTAGGTATGCAATGATGAGATTCATTATTGGGAATTTATACCTTTATGTGATGTATCTTTGTTCTTATTTTTCCCCCCATTCCCCTGCCCAACCTTCAACCCCTCCACCCCTCCCAATTTATAAAGACTTTGTTTCAATTGTTTTCCTTTTTAAAATATTTTTTTCTTTCCCTTCTGCTACTCTCCAACTTCCCCTTCCGATCTTTACTTCCTATTTCATATTATTTAATATACATTTTGATTCTCATTTACACTTTCAGTTTCTCATACCAGAGAAACTATTTGGCATTTACATGTGTGCCTTGCTTATTTCACTTAAGAGTGTGGCCTCACTGTGCATCCATTTAGCTATAAATGTCTCTAATTTATCATTATGAGTAGTGTTCCATTTTATAAAAACAAAACAAAACAAAAACCCCCCACATCTTTATCTAGTCACCAGTTAGTGGGCATTTGGGCTGTTTCTGTCAGAGACCCCTGCAGTCAGTCTCTAGTCTCCACCTATCCAGTGTGTGATGCAGGCCTGAGGAAAAAAAATACACTAAGAGGTAGAACTAACAACTAAGAGAAAAAGCAGGGGGCCAGGACAACCAATGCCAGTGCAACCAACAAAGGCACTGGGCAGTCTGAGGCACTGACTTTTATTGGCAGTTAATTTGGGTAAAGGCGACATGTGGTTTCTACAGAAATTAATGTAAACAAGGCTCAGAAAGGACAAGACAGCATTTTTGAATTAGGAGCAGCATAGATAAAATATATGATTGTAATTAGAACACTGTCCTTCTAGTTGTGGGAACAGAGCTTGGGTGTGAGTTATTGTGACTTTGGCATGTAGGCTTTGGCCAGACGCACTCCTATAAGCAAGCCAATTGTGAAGTTAACTCTTCATAGCCTGCTTTTGGCAAATCAACAGTTCTCTGCAGTTTCCAAGATTTAGCTATTATAATCTGTGCCACTATACACTGGTATGCATATATTGCTGTGGTATTATGCTTTTGATTCTTTGGGGAAGATACCCAGCAGGGGAGGACCTGGGTTAAATGGGACCTCTAATCCTAGGTTTTTGAGTACCTCCCTACTGATTTCTGTAATGGTTGCTCCAGTCTACACTCCTACCAACAGTGGAGAAGGGAGCCTAACAATTAATCTTGCCATCATAAGAATCATAAGCCACATGCTAAGAACAGAGAAGTCTACAAGAAGCCAAGTCCTCGATGCCAGTCCTTGAAGCCCTTAATCAGTCTTGGATTGCCTGTCTCTGGCATTCAAGGTTGAAAAAATAAATCTTGTACCATCATCATGTCATCATGATCCTAAGGCATACAGAGCAATGTAATTGAGGTGTGGAGGATTTTTTAGATGAGTATGTAACCAATCCTAAATTGGATACAAGGTTGCTAACACAGATGACCCTGGCTGCATTACTAGTCCCTTACACTGCATGGCCAGGTTACAGCCAACAGTGTTTTCTTACATGTCTAATCCTCCTGTTGATTCTAACAAGTATTATCAATGCCATTTCCCAGAAGCCCAGAGGGGCTGAGTCACAGGTCCATGACTGCAAGGCTAGTAGTGGAGTCAGGACTCTTTAAAGTCCGATAATCTTTTGCCACTGAAAGACAGGGGCTAGATTTTCATTTTCAGGATTCTGTGGCATTTCCCTAAAGAGTCACATCTTCCACCTGGTGCCTTTGTCTTTTTCCTAAGACCTTGTACTTTCTACGCTCACTTCCAGTCACCACTTCCATGCCTGTGAGACTATACACTCAACTTGCTTCTACCGGAGCTCCCTTTCCCAGATGCCAAACATCAAAAACTTTACACACCAATTACAGACCTCCCAAACACATACTAAATCCTCTTATCTCTAGGCCTTTGCTGAAGTTCTGGCCTTTGCCAGGAATGCTTTACTTAAGAAGTGGAAATTGTAGTTTGGGCCCAAGTAGCACAATCTGTTTGTGCAGGCTTGTTGTAGGCAGGATAATCATCTCAGTATGGCTCATAGCAGCAAAAACATACAGATGCTTAGTAAATATGTGTAACGCTGAAGTGGAAAGCCATGGTGGAAGCCCAAGTTGAATTTAAATTTGTTTGTTTAAAAATCATTAACATCAAATCCTGCAACACATAAAAATGAAGTAAACCCTGTAAAAGATTTCAGACAGATGAAATATACGACACTGAACCTTTAACAAATTACAATCAAGTATGACTTTTTTTTCCTAAAAAAAGGAGTTATAATTAAAAAATGGTGACAAATTAAACATGTGAAACACATCAAATAATACTCAATAAACCTTTGTGAAATATGTTGAGAACCCAAGCGCTTTTCTATAAAGCTCAGTGTTTTTAACATTCTTGCTTAGATGAGAAAAGACTGCATTCTCTTACTGGTGACTCAGGAAATACAAGAAACTTGAGCTGTAATTGCTGGTGTGTGGAGACAAGACTAGCACCCATGACTAGCTGGGCTTGATAAAATAAGTGTGTACTACTCCTGTGCCACTCTGGGATCCACCAAAGTCTGATATAGGGTTAAACCACATGCAGGGTATAAGAGGACTAGAATAAGGGGTTCACTGTGGCAGGGGGACTGGAGAAAGCACCATGCAGTGCTTTGACTTCAAAAGAGATGTTCAGTGAGACAAAACAGCAGCCGGGAGGCTTCTCAAAATCATTCTGGGACAGCAACTTTGAAGATATTTGTAACAGGGTAATGGATAGGAAGTACAGATACTCACTGGGCCTGACTTGAGAATCGTGCCATCATAACAGATTCAACTCTGAGGACAGGTGATCAGCACACCACCGACAGACACAGGTCCGGTATCGACTCAGAGGACGCCTGTCTATCTGGTTCTTGCAGGCAGGACTCTATTAAGTTGTTTGTCACTTTTTGGAAATTTATTTCACTATATTTCATAAGGACAATAAGGCTCATTAAATAACAATACGAAATTTACAAATGAGATGTCAAAAGGATTTTAGGTACATTTTGTTAGGTAAAGGTTTTCTTATTTTTAACTGACTAGACATCAATGAGACAAAAAGATAATTACACCACAGTTACTATCAAGACTTTTAGATTGTAGTTGAAGTTCCAAAGGTTAAAGAATTTACAACTGCTAATTATAGATGAAGAGTATTTTATGAGATACAAAAAATATTGTGTGGTTTTATTCCTCTTGAAAACCAGCTGCATGAAATAGTGCCAACTCCTATGAATTTTTCGTTTTTTGAGATAGGGTCTCACTCACCATGTAGCCCAGGCTAGCCTTAGAGTCTTAATCCTCTTGTGTCAGCCTCCCAAGTGCTGGGATTATATGAGTGCTTATAGGCATGGGCCACACTACCTACCACACCTATTAAAATTTTGTCTTCCTTAATGGCACCATAACTAGGAAGATGAAAATCAAACCAGTTACTTTGGCTACCAGTTAGGCCACCATTATGTTTCTAAAATAATTTATGTAGGATACACTGTAGTGGCAGCCTATATTTTATTATATCATATTGTGCAAACTTACAATTTTTTTTCAGTACTTCCTATGTTTTCCGAAAGTTGTTTCTCAGAACTTTGATTTTTAAATCTGTCTTTCTAAACACTAATATCCCTTCTGAAAACAGGTGGGGTAAACCCACTCTCTTTAAAGTAACAAGTTACGTTCTGAGAGGTGATTCTACACTTGCTATATTAGGACAGGATTGGTGTACTATCTGAAGATATGAGGGATATTCAGGAGACTGATCCTACACAAGGGATTTAAAATTTTTAATTTTTCAAGAGAAACACTGTGGAAAGAGAAAGCATATTCTATAATCTAGGATATGTTTAAGAGCCCTTGCTCTAATAGCAAAATGTATGAAAACAATTTTCCTGGAAGAAACACGTCTACAAGCCAAGGCAAGCTTTGGCTAAATGATTGGTAGCTTTTGTTTGGCCCTGGAGGTTTCCATAGAAACAGCCTGAGAGACAGAAAAGGCAGCATTATCATCTTTATCCATAAAGCCATCTGATAAAGCTGCTCATTGATTCATTCATGCTGTCTAGAACAGATGTATCACTTCTGATAAACCTGGACAAAGGGAGGCATGAGTTCCACTAGACACATTGAATTTCCTGTCTTCTTGTTTGAAACCCTAAATTAAAATCCTGATAAAACCTCCTCTGAACATTTCCCTCCGGATCCTCTAGTTCAAGTAATTCTTCAATAACCAGAAACCAAATGAAGAAACATGAAGCATTAAATGCAGTTCCACTGCCAAGTTCTTAAAATTATATGGCACCAAGCTTCCTGCAGCTGAAGAAATTATTCTGAAGAGTATTTACAATTCCATTATATCAGATCTTAGCCAGGCAAGAAATGCCATCCTTAGTGTTTATTATACACAGTTGAACCAGGTGGCATCATCCATCATTTTTCTCCCATTTTACGTCTAGATTATCTCTGTGTGTATTTTAATGTAGTAACACACCAAACACATCTATCTAATCTTGTTTCAGGTAATTATTTCTTGGCACAAAAGCAGCCCTAGTTCAAAATTACCCATCTGAAGTATCCAAAAATAAAAACATAAAAAACAAAATATCCACAAAACAAGCAAGATAAGGAGATGTACAACTTTTAGCACCATACTTAAGACCACAGAGGGAAAGGACGTTGACCGAGGTCTCAAGAGGAATATGCAGTTCTTGGTTTTATCCTAGAATGAGATCTCAAACACAGAACCCACTCGTAGAGTCCAGTACTTTTAAATAGGGAGTGCCTGAGAAATTTTTAACAGACATATCAAAATCCATGATTTATCAGAGACAGACAATTTGACACTGTTCTTAATCTAAAAGCCTTGAAGATATTATTCCTTAGGAACAGACCGCTCACTTTTGGAGGTCAGCTGGGAAAGGACTGCCAGCCTCAATGAACTAAATGATGTCTCATAATGTTCCCCAACAAGGATCAATTCACTCATGGAAAGTAGCTTACTAATGAGCAGTCAGTTCGCCCATATCTGTGTGGCAACACGATCATGTGCTACACTGAAAAGATTCAGTCTAGCATATATAATGGTACAGTCCAGACAGAAGAACATCTGAAAAAATACCCACACTTGTTGTGTACTGTGGCACTGGTGTAGAAATCCAGACCACAGGATAAAGTCTCAGATGGGCCTTTCCATAAAGAAGAGACCAAATGTCTGGGGCAAGGTTCAGAGAAGTGTCGCAGATTTTCATGGTTTAAATGCAACAGGTAGGAAGTTATGGGATTAGAGACTTTAGATTTTGTCAAATGTAAATACCTTATCTTCCTGAGGGGAAAACTGAGGCTTCAAAATAAGTATCACATCTGATCAACAGAAAAACTGACCAGAAGAGAAGCCGCAAGACTCTTAGTTCAGGATTTTCCCATCATGTTTATCTCTTAGGCTCCTTTAAAGCCTAACAAGTTAAGGAAAAGGACTAGGAACTAATGGGGAAACTGCTGCATTTTTACAGAGTTTGGCAATTCATCTTCTGATATGCTAAACATCAAAGGGAAAAATCTCCAGTTATCTTTTGATAAAAATGTTATCTCCTCCATGAAACAGGTTCCTCCTGAGAGCTGCTTGTGCAGGGACTGCATTAGCTCAGAGCTGGCGGTTTTCATAGGCTCCATCTTTGTAGTTAGAGCTGGAGTCTGCAGATCCTGTATCATCAGGAGGGCTGAAATGACTGCTGTCTTGAGAATCTGTATCAATACTTTTGGTCTCTGACTGAGGGTGGACAGAAACCTGAACTGCTATCTCTTGGCCATGCTCATTCAGTGAACCATCATCCGAATCTCCTCCTGGTGAACTGCTCCGCCCCATCTCTGGGTTAATAACGTAGATGCCACCTTGAGCATCCAAGGCAGGTCTGTCTTTAATTCTTTCGCCCATGTCATCAGGGTCATTCACTCGCACAGCCTCAAACATCTCCTCAACAAAGGCCCGACAGTTTAGAATAAGGGGTGGAAGAGGAACGCTTCTTGCCAGTTCTTCAATGTAACGAGCAAACTCCATGGTCTTAAACTGAGTGACTTTAGCAAGCTCCAGAGTCTTGGCTGAAGTGATGATGGGGATGCGTTTTGCAATCTCAAAGGCCTTCTGAAGTTTCTCAGCCCCCTCAGTTCTGAAGAATTCATTGATGGCCTTCTCTGTCTTGCGAAGATGGCTGCTCATCATGCACAGCCGGGTAACATTCAGGATGAGAGTGATTGTAAAGGCAATCAGGCAAACAATCATATAGTAGATACTCATGTCTCCCGAGGTGAAAATAACGCGGAGGGTGACAGAGTAGGAGGTACGAATCGGGGACGTGACAAAACATGTATAGAGCCCACGGTCATCAAAGGTTACGTTGGTGATATTCAGGAAGTTATCAGAAATCAACCATTTTCCACCTGATAATCCAATAAACATGAAAAAATTATAGCATAATATTATTATAAATATTTCAACTATCTTGTCAATATTCCACCTCTTCATAAAGTACTTTAACTCATCAATTAGATCCTGCTGCTTGTTTGAATCATGTGAAAAATGGCAGGCTGTTATGTCCAGAGTCAGAATTTAATTAGCCCAGAACTTAAGAAAGAAATAAAAATTTTCCTTTTGATGTTAAATTGCCATCATTTTCTTTTTATTGCTAGACATAAAAATGCCTTTCAGGGAGGCAGGTATGTCTAAATACTACTTAAATAAATGTTTATATATACTGGCATGATCAAAAATATGGTGAATGTTTAAATTAAATAAATGCATTACAGCAAAAGTCACATTGTAATTAATCCCCTTGAAAAAACTCCCTCTTGCTTCAACTTATGCCATCATGCTTGTCACTATCAGAAACAGTTTACACTTCATATTTATGGCATTTCTGTCAAAAATATTACAGTGCATTCTCACCCACCTTATTCAGCAGGTCTGGCACCATGAGACTTCTGACTTTTGCCCAAAGTCAAAGTGACCATGAAAGGTAAAAGTTAGGAATCAATTCAAGGCTGTGATGACGGCACAAATAAACACACTAATGAAACTACCTCCCAAGCTACTTCCCAAGAATGATGAGATAGGTGTTTTAAAGTAAGGGGGACAATTTTGAGGGGGATTAGCAACAATGTGTCTTTTACTGCAATTAATTTTAAAAGTCATCATATTTTTTTCAACACACAATGTGCATATACACTGTAAGTGCTACTTATATGTTTTCATACACTAGAAAGATATGCCTTAGAAATTTGAAACAATTATTTCTGGGGTAACGGGTTATAAATGATACTTTCTTTTTTTTTTTTAACTGTGCTTGCTCACTTTCCATAATGAATGTATATGATAAGACACAAAAGTGATTTTAAAAAAACTAGCAATTTAACACGTTTTCAATTATTATTATTTTTTTTGGTACTGGGGATCAAACACTGGTCCTTGTGCTTGCGAGGCAGGCCACTGAACCACTGAGCTAAATCCCCGGCCCACCTGTTTTCAATTATTAACTGACTAATCTGACATGTTTTGTGCATGTTAATTTGCTTTGTTAGGAAAGGTGTGCAGATGATATCTTGATTTTCTGCCAAGAGTAACTAAAGCACAAGCCAACATATATGTCTTATAAGTCAGGGTAAATGAACAGCTTGGCAAATGCCTAAACTTCTATTTTAAACCTGAAACATGCTGCTTCTCCTCCACACATGAAGGTATATTCATTCATAGACCAGATATACAAAGTATGAAAGTATATGAGAAAACAAAACATACTGAACACCCATCTTGATTCAACATCCTTCAGTAACATGGCTCTGCTGCACAATTCTCACCTTCATGGTAAATTCCCAGAATATTCCGTACTTTAATTATGAAAGCCACTCAAAGACGGAATGGATGGGCTAACCTGGGCTGTAGGTGTGCATCCCAGTGGTCAGAAGTGGTGTCCCAGGGTAGGCTGTGTGACTACTTGTTAGGTATCTTCTGAGAGCACCGTCTTTCCAAATTCTTTTCATCCTAAGATTCTATGGTTGTGAATTATTTTAGTGGCATATAAATTAGTAAGTATGCTGCCTATTTTTATCATCATCAAAATTTATCTAAATTCTATAGCCGTATTTATTTCTAGGAGCCATCACTTCTCTAATGCAAATGAGGAAGTAACTGTGGCTACGAACATAGCCATTACTGAGTAAGTTTCTGTTCTATGAACCTGAAGCTATGAAAAGGACATCCCTTGAATCCAAGGCATGACGAACTGCATGAACTCCATTAACCAATCACTATATTAAGACCACAATCTAAACTCTGTTGCTCACTTGCTGATAATAGCTCCTGATTTACAAACCTTACACTAGGCTGACATGCTCTTTAAACTCCCCTCATTTGAGATTCATAAAATTTAATACAATTTTTCAGAGCTGCTGCTGAAAGCATCAATGATAGATGTTAGTGGTTTCCAAAGTAAAGGGAAAATAGGAAAATGAAACTGCCATTTCACTTGGTTGGTTCTGTTCTAACCTAAGGCTCTGTTTATGCAGCCAGTCTATAATGATCATACTGAATAATTCAAATCTCAGATGTGTTTGTTCAGTATATCCTAGAGCCCAGAGGAGACTG
Organism: Fukomys damarensis; assembly: GCF_012274545.1. Classification (NCBI taxonomy): domain Eukaryota; kingdom Metazoa; phylum Chordata; class Mammalia; order Rodentia; family Bathyergidae; genus Fukomys; species Fukomys damarensis. Next base: position 7,900,729 of record NW_022900921.1, on the reverse strand, counting down.
AAGTCTGGTCTAGTGGGTCCAAATACAAAACCCTTAAATCATATTCAAAATAACACATTCTCAGCACCATTCTAGATATTCTGATTTAATAGATCTGTATTTTTAATAAACTGATTTAAAACACTGTTCTAACAATTCAAACTCAGTTGTCTGCTGAACAGCTATTTAATGTGTAGACGGTTAAAACATTTCACATATATATACTACATTTCTATACTTTCTGGCTTCTTTGCAGTCCTGGGACCTGAACCCAGGGCCTCCTGCATGCTAAGCAAGTGATTTACCATGGACCTTCAGATGAAGCCTGAGGTGTGTATATATATACTTCTGAAGGAAATACTACCTACCTCCATTCTATTCTCCACCCTAATACGAATAACGAATATCCTTTTATTTCAGGTTAAACTATATTTTTAGGAAAAAAGCTAAGGTGGCATTTTCTCAAACTTTAGCTTATGGCGATTTCAGAATTTAATCTCCATCTGTGGCTTTTCATGGATTTATTTTAATAAACATGTTTTAACTCAAGCACTTTCTAACTAAAAAAGATCTTTCTGACAGAATACTGGCTGAGGAACTAGTAGTCTGTATTAAGATGTGTATTAACAGGTCTACCAATAGCAAAATTATATAAAAACCTGTCAAAAAGGAGTCCTTGTGAGCCAGGGATTTAGTTCAGTGGTTCCACCACCTGCCTTGCAAGTGCAAGGCCCCAAGTATGATCCCTGGTACCACAAAAAAAGGAGTCCTTGACTGCAATATCATTATGTTCATATGATTTTTTTAGACTGAGAAATAAAAAGTGCGAGACAGTAACTTTTATTTTCAAGCAAATTAAGGTACAGAATAGAAACAAAGAGCTGGAAAGTCTATGGAACTCCACAGTACCCTTCTAATTCTCAAGAGACTCAAGTTCTATGTAGATTTATACAGTAGGCCTCTAGTATCCATAGGTTCCACAGCCTTGGATTCAACCAACTGCAAAATTAAAATATTTGGGGAAAATATTTGCATCTTCACTGCACATGTACACTTTCCCCTGGTCATTAATACAGTAAAAAACTATTTAAGGAGCATTTACATTGTCTTAGGTATGTTAGTAATCTAGAGATGATTGCAGTACCTGGGAAGATGTACGTATGCTATACCACTTTATTTAAGGGACTTGATCAACTGTGGATTTTGCTATGTGTACACATTCCTGCAACCAATCCCCCAGGATACCAAAGGAGTACCTGACTCATTTTTAAAAAGCATTCTGGATTTCCTCTAACATTTATAGTAATTCATTTAAAAGCATTTTTTTTTTTTTTGCTGTTTTCCTCAGTCTATCCAAAACTGTTAGTGAGGTACTCAGAGGGTCACTGTACTGTACTATTCATTTTTTGCTGTTCCTCAGTCTATCCAAAACTGTTAGTGAGGTACTCAGAGGGTCACTGTACTGTACTATTCACACTGCAGACTAAGTACCCTAGAGTATGTACAGTGCATTGCCTGTACAGCTGTATTTAGCAGTTTCATTTAGGCTAACTTCAATGAAGAAGGAAACCAACTCATCAATAAGAAGTTCACTGTCATCATGTGAACATTTTAAAAATTTATAATTCTTTATTTTTTCTTCTGATTAAATAATTGTAATTACTTTGTTCCTTTTGACAGGGATAAAACACTCCAAGCCTTTCCAAAGTTTTAAATATGCAATCTGCCACCTCTTCTTTGAGATTTCTTGCTAAATATGTCATGAAACCCAGAAGAATAAGAAATGAGTAATCTTGATTAATTATACAGTGACACAATTACCTCTGTCTCTGCCATCCAGGTATTGTCCTTTAGAGTTGTACCAACGGACATCTTCATAGTGACCAACTGTGAGAAGACATTCAATGGAAACGTTGGCTCCCTCTCTGGCTATGACGACATCATCGGCTGAGTGGGAACCGGCTGAGGTGGACCAGGAGCTATGATTTGCTTCTAGTGGGGTAACTAGGGTGAAGTCCACATCTTCCAAAACAGAAGCTGCCGGCACAGTAACAATCACCATTAAAGCGAAGAAGCAACAATGTGGCTTCATGGGAAAAATAAAAATCTTGTTTAGCCTTAGAAAACTTGCTGTAACAAGAGCACTGTGGGTGATTTATTGTTTGGTGGAGAAGTTTTCCAAAAGCGTGGAAGATCCAAGTGTATTTTGAAGTCTTCTCAATTAAAAAGTGTGAGTGGATACCAATCTAAAAGAAAGCCAAATATAAAATTTAATCAACTGAGACTCACAGTGGGGTAAAACTCTGTATGTAACAGAAACGAAGAGATGAGAAAGTGATTAAAATAATTGGTGCTGACATCAGGGAGTAATTAGGGACAGCACCTAAAAATGTCACAAAGAGATGGTAGAAAAAGCACTGCATCAGGAAAGAGCAGACTTAATTCTGGTCGTAGCACGCTGCTAACCAGCTGTACGACCTTGGCAAATAGCATTCTCTCTGGGATTCTCCTTTCTCATCTGTCAAATGAGGAACTAGATGAGAAAATCTCTAAGGACTTTCCTAGTTCTGAAATGCTATCATCCTATTTCACTCTGACAAATTCTATACAACAGGGAGCCAATGAAGGCTAAAATATTTAGCTTAATGATCTTTTATTTCAACCTGCAATGTTACCATCTGTTGTTACATCAATAATGTAAATCAAATGGTATATCATAATCATGAAAGTAAAAATTTATATAATTCAAGTACACATATTAAAAATAAACAATACAGGGATATTTGAGGTAATTTTTTAGTCTTAATATTAGAAAGAAAATTACACTAAAGTAGAGATATTGGCTTCTGAGGCTGTAGAACCTCCCTCTTGGGAAAGTATTAGATGAAATAATTTTTCTTTAATTGTTTCTTCAATATTGAGCCAAAATACAATATATTTAAAAATTTGTAAGAGTGCCAAATTTCTAGCTCAAAGTATATAGTAAAATTAGCTAAGGGGAAAACTGGCATCTTAAGGGTGTATCTAGTAGAAATGCATAAACTACAGGGAAACATAAAACTACAGGGAAAGATTACCGGAAACATTTTAAAGAAGAACAAAATACCATGAATAAAAAAGGCAAAATAAAAGTCTAAAAAGTCTGTTTATGATGAAGGCTGTTTGATCATAGAACATAAAAAGCAACAGATCATTGTACTTTGCCATTAAACTGAAAATCTGAATTATAAGAAGTTGTAAATGTATATTTTCATTAGCCTTTCAAAGGATGGGCAAATGATACCAAGTAGTCTTCTAAATCCTTAAAGTTTAAAAATGGACTACAGCAAAACCCAAATTTTAGAGTTTGGCTTTACATGACAGAATGAACACATATTTATTTATATTTCGTCCTAAAACTCAACTAAAATGATACTGAAGGAAACAAAGACGTGGACATTAAGAAGAGGTCTGATAAATGATTTAGTCTAACCTATAAACTTCATGGTGACTTGTTCTTTACGGTTATGCTGGAAGTTAGTTTGAAAAACCAACTGATAAATAATTTACTCTAATCTACAAACTTCACGGTGACTTGTTAAGATTATGCTGGAAGTTAGGTGGAAAAATGCAAATTAGAACCTGATCTCTCTTTTGCAGTAAACAAAAAACACAAGAAGTAACATATACTGCCTGAAAGGCATGAATCAGGTACTGCGCTAGGGCTGAAATAAAGGCTCCCAAATTCTTTTTCACTACAGACTGGACATGATTTTGTCCCTTACTTCAGAATAGTGTTTCTCACTATTAATAGGCTATGTGAGTGTGCGGGATAGCACACCCTAGGGCTCTGACAAGGAGTTCCTAGGCTTCAATCACACAGTATTTTTCAAACTTCCTTCATTCCTTCTACAGTCATATATTTCCTTTTCTGCTATAGCTAGGAATTGAATTGTTACCATTCATGCTTTTCCTTTAAATCAAGTCATTTTATTCTCATCTATTTCATGTGGAACGAAACTCTAGATCATTTCTGTGGTCAAAAGTAACTAACTGTACACTTAAGTACAATGAAAACAAAACAGTGCTAGTAACTTCTAGAGATAACTTGCTAAGGCTCTGAGCTGGAGGTCTGCTCTTTTTCTGGAGGAAAATGTCAAAAACTAACACAATGTAAGGCTCTCCATGAATTTAGTTTATTCTAATACTAATACTATGTCACTTCTACCCTGCCATCTCCTTCCTCCCTTCCTCTTCCTACCACTGAGTTTTAGACTAGGTATATATTTCCCTCTCCTCATCAGTACCTACTGAGCACCTACTATGTCCCAACCTACTGTCCTCCTGACACCACTTGTGTCTTCATAGAACTCATTCTGGCTAGTGATTCAGAAGCTAAATATACACAAAAGATGCTCAGGGGTACAAAGGGAAATGTCGGATGCCACAGGAGGACATAGCATGGAGCAAAGCCTACTACAGAAAAGGTCTCTGAGAAAGGTGTGCAGCAGGATAAACAGAAATCAGGAACAGAAGGGCTCTAGGCAGAGTGCTGGGGCACAGGGAAAAAGCAGAGCTCACTGGTCAGGGGACACTTGGGGAAACACCTCCAAGCTGGAGTAGTGACAAGGGGGTCTCATTCACCAGATTTGATTCCTGATTCCGAAGGGAAACAGGCTGGGCTAAGGGCAAAACCAGAGACGGATTTGGGGAACTGTAGCGACTGGGACAAAGAAGATAACCTTCTCCGAGATGAAAACATCAGAGAACTGAGCGGCTCTGAAGAGTACTATCTCACTTGTAGGGGCAGTCATGACCCCAGGAAGAAGACAGCTTCTCTAGAAGATACTGGAGGTAGACATTCTCCTTGCAGTGAGATTCATGGGCATCTAGGAAATAAGCAGCCTCCAAGAGAGGGTCCTGGGCAAGCACATCCTCACAAAGAGAAGGACTGGCACAGCATTACTGCCGCCTGATGCGTTTCCAAGCTTCCTTTCACAGCCAGGCTCTTTCTCCACTTGTCTGGACCCGGCAGGCTTCTCCCTGATTCCGGATTACCACTACGTGCAGCACCCACCGGCTCTGGCATGGGCTGCTCTGTAGTGCTCAGCAGCCTACCCCATCTGGTTGAGGAGCCCTTTTACCAGAAACCATGTTTGTGATTGCTATGTGTCATAAATAGTATATTACCCAGTAAATGTTTACTGATAAAGACACTTTATATTTGATATAATAGGTAATGAATCTACACTAACTGAATAGCTATGAAGTATCTAATCAAAACGACATGTTTACTAGTACCTATTTTATTTTCTGAGACAAAAACAACATTAACAATCTCCAAAGACCTTTCAGGTATCTACATAAAGACATTCTTCAAACTGTCAACCCTTAAAGTCCTCATTTATCATTGTATCCTAGAAGATAATATTGAGAATATAAGTTCACCAAGTACAGTTTCAAAACCAGGCTGAGGGTCACAATTATCTAGAGAGCTCACTAATACACATACTCCTGGGTCCCATCCATGCCCTACTAAGAACTTCTGGGCCTGGTCTTTAGAATTTAGGGTTTGTAATGAGCTCTCCAGGTAATTCTGGGCAGTGGGTCGGTGCTCTATCATATAGAGGCCACCAGTACAGATCCTCATTTCTTCTATAAGAATCCTGGCTACTGGTGCTCTAGACCGAACACTTTGGCTTCAGTAAGACCTAATCAGTCACATACCTTTCTGTTTTATTTATTTATTCATTTTTTGGGCAAGGCAGGCGTGATGCCACTGAGCTAAATCCCTGGCCCTAGTCACATTTCATTCTGGATTTGGATTACTCCGCAAAAGTGTAACAAAGTTTCTAAGCAAGATGCAGTAGTACTTCAGTTTAGAGTACAGGCTCTGGAGACAGATTTCCTGGATTTGAATCCTGGGGCTCTGACTCTTGACTAGCCCTAGAAGTTTTATAAACTTAATTTCCTGTGCCTTTGTCTCCTTATTTTTAAAGTGGGAAAATTTATAGTACTTACTCACCTAGGACATCGGGAAATCTTATGACAGTACGTGTAAACTGTGCTTATTAATAGTAATCACTGAATATGCTGGTATTGTTGAAAGTTCTTTCAGATATTGATACCTGTGTATTACACCATTTTACAGCACTTTTACTCAGAACACTATGGAAACACTTAAAAATCTTGTATTTCAGGGCACCATTTTATGATTTCAATCTCCAATTTTTTTTTCTCACTGCAAATATTTTGCAACAGTATGGATCAAACAGCCAGTCTAAACTGAGCTTGTGTCCCAGTCATGATCTTACATTGTTTTATGTATCCTGAGTTCTAGGTAGAGAACATTCTTTGTGATCTTCTCAGTGTAAGGCTCCCTGATTTGAGTCCTGCCTGTATCTTCTTGGACTCAAGAAGAGGCCAATCTACTAGCTAACCAAATTAATCAGAATCCGATGTTCCTGACACTCAGAACTAAGACATTTGTGGTTAAGGCCATTCTAGGGAGAAAGGGCATAGAGGGGCTTAGGGTGTCAGTTTTGGGATACATGTAAGAAGCTTAGAGAAAGGACGACAGGGATAGTGGAGGAGGAGAGTGGTAAAAGGAAAGAATGCGGGGAAGGGAGGAGAACAAAAAACAGACAGACACATGTTACTCTGGCTTCTGACATAATTTTTTAGCTCCAAAGACTCATTTTTTTTTTAAAGAAGTAAACATCTTTAATTTTATTCAAAGTTAGAACACAGAAATGAACACTGAATATGCAAACAAGAAAGCAAATGGGGAAATAGTTAAGCAGGAGAAAGATAAAGCTCAACAAAAGTAACTCAACTGTGACTCTGCCCACGAAGCACTCCTCACCTTCCCTCTCCAGCTCTTCTCCTTTCACACTGGGTGTGGCAAGCAAACCACACTTGGGGCCATATTTGCAGCCCCCGTTCTAAACAGACCCAGCCGTGTGCCTCTCCTAGAAGTTCACAGACATTTACAAGATTGGATCTAGAAAAACACTACGAATACCCTGCGCTGCTCCTTAGTCAAGCTGGAGGAAGGAGCTTGATACATTGATTTTATGCCAGGAACGAAACAGGTCCTCGTGTGGGCACCTCACACATGGGTCTTCTGAGCACTCAGAACAGCTAATGGGAGTGACTGAGAGGCACAATGCATTCGTAGATAAGATCAGAGGAGGAGAACACTGGCAAAGGCATGTATCCAAAGAGACAGAAGCAGGAGACCAAGGGAAGAAATTATCCTGGGATCAGGATGCCTTTGATTTATTTCCTCATACTGAATCTTTTTCCTAAATTAGCTTGAATGACTTTCTGCTACTTGCCATAAAAACTGTATTGACTAGGCTAACTCCTTTTCTCTTCCCCTCTCAGCAGCACTGACAAAACTGAACAGCTATTCATATTCTGCTCATTCCACCCTGACGTTAAAACATCAGCTAAATCACGGACCCATCTTGTGCAGGATGAGGTCCTAGCTGCTGCGAGGGATGCTAAAGTAAAATACCACCCCACACACTAAAAATATCTACCACCCAGCTTCGAAGGTGGTGGCAAAACAGCTGAATGTATACAAGACAGTGCAAGGAATACTGAAGCAAAGTGTAAGGCAATGCAAGGAGCAATTTATGAAATTCAGGATTGCAATTCTCTGTTAAGTTTGGGATTTTCTATAATATGTCTGCTATTTACAAATGCAGTAACCGACATTTGAAGCTGGACAAGAGTTCAAAAGGGAAAATCAAGTACTACCTTCCGGTGAACAATTACAAAGGGCTATATTTTGCTTGTGAAGTTACGTGGTAGAATTTATAATTTTTTTATTTGGCATTAGTAAGGGTGTAATGGGTAAATGTGAATCTTTTTGGTACGTAGAATGGAAGCTTTACTAGGATCATGAATAATCAGAAATGTAGATGATTTTACCCTAGAAAACCACTCTGAATATTGTCTGTATTTTTAAAAAGGGAGAGAAAGAAAAGAGCCTGTAGCTGTCATCCCTAACAGATTGCCTTGTTGCTGTTTCTGCCAACTTCTGAGAAAAGAAATATTTCCATTCAATTCCAATTCTCAACATAAGTAAATAAAGAAGTAACGTGGCTGATTTCCGTTCTGGTGGCTCAATATTAAGTTGGCTGAGGAAACTGCTGTTTGCCGAAATAGTTCTCAATAACTCAGAGGGGAAAAACACGAATGCCCAGATGGCACTGTTTTTTGCTCCAATTATACTGGGATACTAATGCTTCACTCCCCATAATTAAATGTGTTCCAGGCCATATTCGCCGCTCATCCCCTCTTCTCTGCTGGCACTGTCACACTTGGAACACGGAGGAGTTCCTACAAACCGACACACCAATTGACAAAGTGGCATTCTCAATTGGCAAGGAGGAGAAAAAGCAAAGGAAGACCAGATTGTTAGCACCACTCCATCCTTTGCAAAGAACAAACACAAAGTTGGTCTGCTTATACTCAAAGCAGTGTTATAGGGATCATTAACATAAAAAATAATTTCAAACATAATTGTCATTCTGAAAGCCATTTTCATAAACGTTCTTTGGTTTGTTTTTTGAGACAGGATCTCACTATGTAGCCCTGGCCAGACTTAAAACTCGCCTTGAGGCCCAGGCCTGCCTGGAACTCAGTTCTGCCTCAACCTCCCACGGGATTACAGGCATGTGCCATCTCATCTGAGGCCACATACAAACAAGTTTTTAATTAAAATAGCTTAATGCTTCTGGGGTACTTTAGAAACATCACACACCTTATAACTGGCATTTGGGCAGTCTCACCTCAAACTCCAACACACATTTTCTAAGAGACACCTGTATTTATCTTTATTTGAACTTTGCTATAAACTCAAAATCATTTTAGTTACACTGCAGTTGTGACTTTTATCCTTCTTGCCACAAACATCTGCTAGGAGGCACAGGAAAAAAACTCATGAAATTGGCTTAGATTTATGATCTCTGTACCTCTAATTTTTTTCTCTAGAGTCAGAAACGTCCCCTAGTATCTTAAACACAAAAATCTAAAATAGAATTACTCACTTTTATATTCAGATATTCTTATCTAGCATATGTATAGCTTGGATAATAGCCCACAATTCTTCTGGCTTTATAATACCAAAATTACAGGATTATACAGCCAAGGAGGATGGGCTGTGGAGTTACCTACCTGACCCCTGGGGGTCAAGCTGTGGGTCCAAAAGCCTTAGCTTTCACAGCTTTGACTAAAGTTATTAATACGGCAGAGATTACTTCATAAGGTAGTTTTGAAGATAAGATGCTCGTAAATTATAAACACAAGCTACTGCTATTATTATATCACTTCCTGCATGTTTAAGTTCTTACTGTTCCTGCCTTATCTTAGTACCACACTCTTCTAAATTTTTTTTATTGTTATTTTTTCTCCTCATTGACTTTATTGGTACATTTTAGGTGTACAGTACAGTTACATTCATTATTGAGATCTTGTACCTCTACATGACAGGTCTTGGTTCTCATTTTTTCCCCTTGTCCCTGCCCTCCCTTCACCCCTCCTCCCCTCCCCCTTTACAAACACTTTCTTTGCATTTTTTCATTTTCTCGTATTTTTTTCTTTTCACTTATTACCTTTCCCCTACCCTTCCCAGTTTTCCTACGTCTTTGGCCTTTTTCTTCCTATTTCACATAGTCAATTATCTCAATCATTATTGATCTTGTACCTCTACATGACAGGTCTTGGTTCTCATTTTTTCCCCTTGTCCCTGCCCTCCCTTCACCCCTCCTCCCCTCCCCCTTTACAAACACTTTCTTTGCATTTTTTCATTTTCTCGTATTTTTTTCTTTTCACTTATTACCTTTCCCCTACCCTTCCCAGTTTTCCTACGTCTTTGGCCTTTTTCTTCCTATTTCACATAGTCAATTATCTCATTAGGATCTTATATACTATTATGGTTTTTCACACCAGAGAAACTATTTGATATTTACACATGTGTGACCTATTTATTTCACTTAGGAGTATATCCTCAATGTTTCTTTTTTTTTTTTTGGACCGGGGATTGAACTCGGGTCCTTGCGCTTGCAAGGCAGGCCACCAAACCACTGAGCTAAATCCCCAGCCCCTCAATGGTTCTAAAGAGGACTTTCTGATTCCAATCTTACCCCTTAGATGTATGTAAACACTCCACCTTTCAGAACTGGTACTAAATACCAATCCAAGCAAGTCAAGATAACTTTAAAATCTACTGGTGATTTTTCAGTGCCCCCGGGATAAGTTAAAAATCCCAGTCTGGTGCCATAATTCTCAGAAATACATTCAGGTGGCACAGGAGAAATCATAAGTCCAAATATATATGCATAATAAATCCTTGAAGAAATAAACGGATTCAGAAGTTTAGTATGGTCTTTGGTTATACAGCCCTGATGTGCTCTAGTAGTCGTTTCTCTTCTGGAGAGTAATTATCATTATTTTGTTCTTTGCTTAAATCCTATAAACTTTCCAGTTTTCCTAGCTTCCTACAAAGCTTCGATTATCCATGTTTTACTCTCTAACTTTTCACCATAAAGTTCTAGTTGTTTCTTTTGCACCTCATTATTGATCCTGTGGAAATTTTTCTCTATGACACTGAAGTAATTTCACTTTTTTTTGGGGGGGGTACCTGGGATTGAACTCAGGACCTTGTGCTTTAGAGGCAGGATAAATCCCTTGCCCTCAGGAAGCTCTTTTACCTAAACTCCTCATCCTCTTTATTTTTTTATTTTATTTTTTAAAGAGACAAAGAGATTTATTAGGCAGAATTTAAAGTGCCCAAAGAAAATAGAGTGCAGGCCCTCAAAAGAGAAGTGCATCACAGTGCCATCGTGTTATTTTAGACAAGTTTTTTTTTTTTTGCTTTGCCATTCTTCTAGCACACTGAGGCTATTCTATGATAAGAATTATTGCACTGTCCCTCTTTTGCCAGTTTATGTGATCAAAGATGGTAAGCTTAAGAACCCATAGCCTATAAAGTTTTTCAGTCCTTTTCAAAGGGCCACTGCCTGTAAAAAGTGATCAACACCAAATTCAGAAATTCAACTTGGTTGCCAGAAAGGTGTATGCTACAAACTTATTACTACCTTTCCACAGCCTTAGTCTCTGACTGCTTTTCTCAAACTGCAACTTTTAGTCTTAGATCTGTAGTACTTGTTAAAGGTGCAGATTTCTTGGGACTAAGCAGATTTACTGATTTGGCACCTCTGGGGGGGCAAATGTAGGCATCTGTATATGTAATGTGCATACAGTTTTACTAATTTACAAATCAAGGCTATACTTCTCTGGATGGTTATATGACAGCGCCATAATTCAACAATTTTCAAAGTGTGGAACAGTTGATTTCTGGGCATTCTTGAGGTTTTTTCCAAAACTATTTTAATAATAATACCAGCATATTTAGCTGGGTGTGGTGGTACAAGCCTATAATCCCAGCACCAAGGCACCTGAAGCAGGATGACTGCTTTGAGTCTGAGGCCAGCGCGGTGTACACAGTGAGTTCAAGGCCACCCTGGCTCAAATACAAAAACAAAAACCAAAACAAAAATAGATGGCATTTGCCTTTTTCACTTTCATTCTCTACAACATAGTGCAATTTTTCAAAGGCTACATAATAAGTGGCACTTCAAAAGAATGCAGGAGCAATAAAAGCCTAGTTCTTTTCTACTAAGTCAGACATTAAAGAGATTTGAAAAAAATTGCCATTGTAAAACACTGCCATTCTCAGGATTTTTGTTGTTTTGAAATATAGGCTTTAAGGAAATGCTGATATAGAAGGAATGGCTATCATCAAAAAATCAAGTTAATGGCAAGCTTAAGGTCCTGAGATTGATCCCTGGTACCAAAAAAAAAAAGGCCAGGGATTTAGCTCAGTGGTTCTGCAGCCGGCCTTGCAAGCACAAGGACTTGGAGTTCCATCCCTGGTACAAAAATAGAAAAAGAAAACGAAAACAGATAACAACAAAAGCTGGTGGGGCTGTGGAGGAAAAAGGAATCCTTCATTGTTAGTGAGAATGTAAACTAGTATGCACATCAGCATGGAGATTCTTTAAAGAACTAAAAATGGAAATTCCACTCAAATCAGCTGTTTCCCTTCTACATATAAGAGTTAAAGACATATATTATTGTGATATATGCACAACCACTTATAGCAACACAATACAAAAATAGCTAAATCTTGGAAGCAGCCATCAACAGATGAATGGATAAAGAAAATTAGGTATTTATATACAATGGAGAACTCTTGTGCCATATAAGATAAATTTGAGTCATTTGAAGGAAAATGGATACACCTTGAGACTATAACGTTAAGTGAAATGAGACACACAAGTTTAAATATCACAAGCTTTCTCTTATATGAGAAATCCAAAATATAAATAAAGTGCTACAGTAAAAGATAGATAATAGGGGGGAAAAGGAAAGGGAGAAGCAGAAGGAAAAGTATGCAAAAATACATACTGGAAAAATGAAGCTGGAAGGAGGGAGAGGGAAAGGATGTAAAAAGAATTGAGACGTGTTACGTACGCGTACCAACTCTCAGGATGAATGTAATTATTATGGACTGCAAACATATACTAAAAAAGTTTAAGAAAAAAATACCTAGCTTTGTATTAGTCATACTATTATAGATGGCTAGGTTAGAGAGAGATATTACAGGTAGTCAGGACTAGGTCCTCAAGGGAGTCAGTGCAGATGAAAAGATATTACAGCTGTGGCTGGAGGTGCATCTGTGGAAAGCCAGGCCTCAAGAAAAAGATGGAATGGTCAGGCCTACATACTTCCCTGAGTGATAAGCCATAATTTAAAGAATACACTGCAACTGGTATCACCTCGTCCAAGAAAGCCTAGACAGACATCGTCACTATGTGGGTGACCAAAACCTCTCATCTCTTCCTAAAAATGTCTTTGTTCTTTCATGTACACTTGCTACACATGACCTACTTCCCTTCTGGATCAATATTAAATATTACCTAAGGAGCTATACTTGTAATCTTATTGGCTGATCATAGTTTTGACCCATGTTGTACGCACCTCATGATTTTGTACCCAACTCATAATTTTGCTTTATAAAACTATCTCAGAGAAGTCTGATCATTGGCAACCCACTTTTGGATTCTCTCCTGTCTCTTAGGAGCTATCTCTCTCTATAATTTTTCCTACTATTAATCTGTGTTGTTCCATAGAATTCATTCTTTGATTTCGGGGAACACGAATTTGTATGTAACATCTACCAGGCTTAGTGTCACATTTTTCCCCTATATTAATACAAAGAAATGACTTCTTGGGCTTTGCAATAACACTTAACCTGTACCTAATGTTCACATTTCTGGGGCGGGGGATGTAGCTTACAGGTGCTTCGCCTGCGCCTGCCACAAGGTCTAGTTCAATCCCTGGTCCAAAAAAAGCCCAAAACAAAAACAAAAAACTAAAACAACCAACCAAAAAAACCATTTGTGAATATTGAATATCCTCTACTAAGGCTGTTAAATTCGAGGACATCTTTTCAAATACATGTCAATATTAAAATTCCTTTAAATGCTACCAACATATAATAATTGTAAAAAGCTATGGGGACCATGTGATAATTCAATACATGTAAATAATGTATAACGATCAAATGAGAAAAAAATGCTGGCATATTATCATGTAATGAGTATATTATTTTACAACTCAATTTTGGAAAGTTCTGCTGTTGAAAATGATAAATATTGGTAGCTATAACCCAGATAAACAAAAACTCTGATGTTCTCTGGAAGTTTTAATACAGAGATTCTAAGACCTAAAAGATTGAGAACTGCTGTTAAAATTAACAGCAACAGTCTACAGATCAGATTAAGGGAACTGTTCAGTAGTTTACCAAGATAACATACGTAAGCCTCAATCCTTTTCATTTTTCTATCTCAACAGAGGAAATTATTTTATACTTATACAATATTTATTTCTTTTCTGGAGTATGCATTTATAAAAAGCTCCCACATATGGTTCAATCTAAATTCAAGAAAGAAAATGAAAATATCCAAAAGGTTTTAGGAACTGTCGATTACATGTAGATATTAAGATGGTTAATTCTTTTGTTGTTGTTGTTGTTTTCTGAGACAGGGTCTCACTATGTAGTTGAGACTGACCTGGAACTCACTGTGTAGCCCAGGCTGGTCTCGAACTCACAGCGATCCTCCTGCCTCAGCCTCCGGGAGTGCTGGGATTACAGGCGTGCGCCAACACGCCTGGACTTTAAAATGGTTAATTCTGAAGGCATTAAAGGGAGATGGAAGACCAGGATTCTTAAAAGCCAAGCCACTTTACCTCTTGGATTCAGTTATCCAGGTCTTCACAGTAATGTTGCCCTGAATGTTTTTTCTGACTCTCTACGTTTCCTGCGTTCCCACTGTCCATAGCAAAATGAGGAGGTACATCTTTCTGAAGAGAGCAGGAGCCATGAGACTCATAAAAACAGCATATCGTTCTTCTGCTTAGAAGCCTTCATTTCCCACTGAGTTCCACGTAAAATCCGAACTCCTCATCCTGGCTCACACGCCTCACAAGACTTGGTGCTGAAGTCCTGGCCTCATCTCCCTTCCTTCCCATCCTGCCCGAGGCGCAGGGGCCCCTTTCCTTCGCCTAAACTTGGCTACGTTTGTTCCCTCTGTGGCCTTTCCTTCTACTTAGCATGCTCCACTCCAGATCTACATAAGACCTGTTACTCCCTCACTTCGTTCTTCATTATCCTGCCAAGTTTCTTTAAAGCACTCAATTACCATCTGAGAAAATCCTGTTTGTTGACTTGCGGTCCGCTTCGCTCACCAAATCGTCGGTGACTAGAAAGCGGAATTTCCGCTCACTGCCATCGAGCGCAACCCATAGGTCTCAACACCCGTCCGCCCCCGGTGCCTCCCTAGAGGGAGCAAACACTTACCGAACCGAAGCCGAACTCCTTCCGCCCAAGCCGCTGCTTGACCCGGAAGTGCTCTTAGGCAGGGGAGCCCCGCCTTTCAGCTAAAGGAGTACTTCCGGGGCGGAGGAACGGCGAGTCGGCGGTGCCCGACCGGTGAGGGTGGGGCTGGGCGCGGTGAGAGTTCCCGGGACTCTGAGGCAGAGGAGGTCGCCGGGCCGGGGCGGAGCGGAGGCGGCCTGCGGGTGGGCGGCGGGCGCCTCACTGCAGGGCGCGGGGCTGGGAAAGCCTTTGGTTGACGAGGTGCCGCGTTCCTGGGACGACGACGGGAACTTAGGAGCGGTGTGGACGCTGCATCTCCCGTGGGCGACGCGGTCGTGGGAGTGGGGAGACGCTAGGAAGCACGCCTGCGCGTCTGGAGACGGCCCTGCTGGTGACGACGGGACGCGAACAGCTGCCGCCTGCACGAACGCCGTACGGCAGCAGCTGGTAACCTTTGAGCGGGTTGGTGCCTGTCAGTGACCCAGGCCCCGCGTGTGCAGGGGGCGACTCGGCGCCCCGTGGACCGGGGAGACGGAGGTGCAGATAAGTGAGCTGACTTGACCCCGGGTAGAGCGTCCAGGGCTGGAAGAAAAGTCTGGCTGCAGAGCCGGGGCTCGCAGGTGTTGAGCTGTATCGCTCTTCACTTTGTAGATGAGGTGGGTGTGTAAGGATGCGTTTCGTTTTACTTTTGAGGTTCCACTTGTTGGAGTCTGCCCTTCAGTTTTGAAAACACACTACAGAGCACCCGGAAAACTTGCAAAAACGTTGAATGGTGCAGTTCCATGTACCGGGTGTTATTATCCACCCTCAGTTATGAAGCTACTGAGAACAGTGATGCAAACGCTCTTCTCATAACGACAGTAATAAGCAAACCATCAACTCAGACAAATTCTCTTCTGATCTGGCAAATTCGAGATCCTCGTTAAATATTTGTCGTACAAATGCAAAAATAGAATTACCTAGTATTTAATATTTTGGAGTTTGTCCTTTTAGTCTTTTATAACGTGAATTAAATTTATGTAACGGCTATAGTGTATTATATATATTCCATTTAGTATAGTACATGTAATATTGTTCCATGCTGTAACCTGTAGAAACCATAAGGAAAAATGGTAAAATGCATATTTATTCATCTACAGAAATATTGAATGTTGTGCAAGGACTGTATAGTCTTTCCTATTAAATGGGCCTTTGAATTAAGTGGGGTAAAAATTGCTTCACATTAGTTCTGTAACTCCAGAGCTTGGTGCCCAGTGGGATTTTAAGATGTTTTGAAGCAAGTGAATGAATGTATTTCAAGTTGGTTTGTGTGTCAGTTGGTAGTCGTGCCTGGATTCTTTTTCTGCACGTGTTTTGGGACTGTGTAGTGTGTGTGTGTGTGTGTGTGTGTGTGTGTATATGATGTACCCACATAGCTTAGGTTTCATGGTGTTGTATTAATCTGCCTAGCCTTGTGCTTCCCCATCATTGTCTCCTACATTTTAACTACTCCAGGCGACTGACTCCGTCCCATTTTCCTCTATGCTTTTTCTTCTGTGGTTTCCATGCCCTTCAATTCTCTCATTTGCATTTTCATCTTCCAACGTCTTAAGCATAGTTTAAGGCAGTGTTGCAAACAAAAATGCCCGAGGGACTACTCAGGTTATAATAAATGATGAAATGGTTTTGAGTGGAAATTGTGGACTACCGGGAGAGCATTGCCTTATCCAAGAGCTCTTGGCTAAGGTAGTTATTATACAGTCAGATGTGCTCCCACTGTTGCCACATCTTCCAGTTTTACAAGAATAGGTGGAAACGTGTATTTTTATATGAAATCTGATTTTTAAATGTTAGCAACTAATTGAAAAAAGTTTACTGTGCAGTCCAATTAAAAACATCTGTAGGCTAGGTTTGGCATTCAAAGATTCCCACTTGGTGACTAGGGCTTGAGACTTATTTCAGGTTCTGTGTTTATGAGTTATGTTCCCTGCATGTAGTGGCCAGCTTCCTCTCTTTTTCTTTTAACATTTGGTATGCGCTTCTTTTATAGTTCTGTGTCCAGTCTGTCTTGGATGTTAGTGGGTCTGTTCTACTTCATTAGAAAGAGTTCGATGGTATTAGACTGAGTCTGGTCTACACTTAGTACATACTGGAGTAAACTGTGTTTGTTCATACCTAGAGCATGTGTATGCATTTCTGTTTATGTGCAGGATACATTTGTTTGGTATATTTATTTATCCTGAAAATTAATATTTGCTTTTTGTAGAAGTACGAATAGTAGCTTTAATTGCCAAAGAGCTTTACTGCTATTCAAAGCTGGTCTGGCAAAAATATTTTCTATGGCTTTAATAATCTTTCTAGAAAAATTGAAAGAGGGATGATTAGTAAGGTTTTTATATAACTGATAAAAGAAGAAATTGATAACTGATACCTCATTGAAATGAAAAGCTTATTCTGTAAGAGACCCCATGAAGACAAGAAAAGATAAGTCATAGTCTGGGATTTTTTTTTTTTTAATTGGAGAAAAGTTTTGATGTTTTTATTGCTGCATGTTTGCAGTACCTAATGATTCCATTCATTTTAGGGAATTGGCACATGCACATAACATATCTCAGTTCTTTTTTTCCCCTTCCCCCTCCACCCCCTCCTCCTTTTTGCCACCATGAGATTCATTTATTCTGTAAGTCCTTGTGAAGTTAATTATCATACATGCAGATTAACAGCCAGACTGACAGGCCAGAACAAACCCTATAAAACAAATTGGACAGTTATACCAAATCAAGACACACTTTTAGATACATTGTCCATGTTGGATTACAATAACTTTCTTTTTTCCTTTTGTCTCTTATTTTGCACTTTATGTTGAGTTTTTCCTATAAGAGATACCATGTGATATTTAAGTTTGTGTGTCTCATTACTTCACTAAACATTATGGTCTCAAAGTGCATCCATTTTCCTACAAATAACTCATTTGTCTTTATAGCAGAGCAGTATTTCTTTGTGTATAAATATACCACATTTTCTTTATCTATGCACCTGTTGTTGGACATATAGGCTACTTCCAAGATTTAACTATTATAAATTGTGCTGCCATAAACATGGGTGTGCATAGATCACTGAGGTATGATGCTATTAACTCTTTCAGGAAGATACCTAGAAGGGGAATAGCTGGGTCTAGAAGGGCTTCCCTCTCCCCTGCCCAGGCCCTCTAGCATTTATTATCATTTGATTTCTTGATGATAGTCATTCTTTCCGGAGTAAGATGAAATCTCAGTATTGGATTACTTTGCATTTCTTAAGTGGTTAGTGATGTTGAACATTTTTTCATTTGTATATTGGCTGTCAAAGTGCATTTTAAACAGAAGATTTGAATGTAGAATAAAGAGCTTTCAAAATTCAACTGCAAAAAGAAGGAAAAGAAAAAGAAAACCATCAAAAATGCCAAAAAACGAAACTACCCAGCTCTAATTATAAGTAAGCAAAAGATGCAAATAGGTCACAGAAGAGATTATGTAGATGACAAACAAGCAAATGAAAAGATGTTCGACATCCGTTAACTATTACAGAAATGCATTTTAAAAGCCACAGTGAGATATTACCACTTCACTATCAGAATGGCTTAACTAAAAAATATTTCTAATATCAACATTGGAGAGAAGGGAGAGGAAATGGATCACTTATACAATCCTGGGGTGGGGGGAGTAAAATACTACTCTGGTCATTTAGCCCAGAGAAAGGAAAGCTTATGTATCTGTAAGAATCTGTACGTGAACTTTCATGTGTTACAGCCCCAAATGAAACAACCCAGACAAACTTCGGTGGATAAATAGTTGCGAGTATTCATATTGTGTACTACTGCTCAAATAAAAAAATGAACTCTTGATACAGCCGAGATGAATCTGGAGATTTTTATGCCGAATGAAATAGTCTCAAAAGATAATATTCTGTATGACTTATGTAATATCATAATTTATGTGCTATCATAAAATGACCATTTTAAAGAGCGAGAACAGATTAATTGCTGGTTTCTCTAGGTTGGAAGAAGTGTAGGAAGTGGCTGGTGCAAAAAAAGGGTAGCACAGGGGATCCTTGTGATTAAACTGTTGTATCTAAACTGTGGTGATGGTCACAAGAATCTGTGCAATTGGTCCTCCTTATCTATGGGTTTCTCATCAGATTCAACTGATCACAGATTGAAAATATTTAGGGGAAAAATTCATCTATAATGTACCTATACACTTTTTCTTGTCACTATTCCCTAAATAGTATAATACAGCACCAATTTACATAGTATTTACATTGTATTAGGTATTATAAGTAATCTGTAAGTGATAAAGTATATAAGACAATGTGTGTAGGTTATATGCACATACTACAGGAATTTGTGTAAGGAACTTGACCATTGTGGGTTTTACTGTTATCAGGGGATTCTGGAATAAATTCCCCCATGAATACCAAGCGATGACTGCATATATAATAAAATTTTATAGAATTTTGGACACAGAAGTGAGTGCATGTAAAACTGCTAAGATCTAAATAAGAGTGGTGGATCATGTCAATTTCCTGGTGAGATATTATTCTGTAGTTATCTAGTGTTACTGGGGAAACTCAGTGAAGGTATATGGGGTCTCTCTGTATATTTCTTACATTTGCGTGTAGATCTGTGAATTTATATCAAAAAAGCCTATATAGTTAAATTTTTTCTTGGACATCGTATTTTATCAGGTGATGTTCTAATCATGTCAGAGAAAGATGATACTGAGAGTCCAGGAATAATGGAAACAACCCCCACCTTTAAAGATGGAAACTGTGAGCCAGACAAAAATTCTGATGCTGTTGACCGAAGTGCTGAGCCAGAGAGTAAATCAGAATCTGTGGCATCCACTCGGAAAAGACCAGAGGTTAAACCTTCCAGTGACCTTGAAACTTCCAAAGTTCAGGTATTACAGGTTGCATCTAAAGTAATATACTTTAAAATATTAGAATGTAAAATACTAGGGTTCAACGATTTAATTTAGGGTTGCACTTTGATTTTAAAACTATGAAATACATTTGTCTCTTTTTATAAATGCCATAATAAGTAGTTGTCTTGGCTACGTGATGCTTGCATGCTGATAACATATACCTGACAGTCAAGTTATTTATTGATTGCTTTATTTTCTGGTACTTAAGATCGAACCTGGGACATTTGCAGTGAGCTGCATGTCCAACCTTTCTTTTATTGTTTTGAGGCAGGGTGTTGCTGAGATGCCCAGGCTAGATTAAACTTGTGATCCTCCTGTCTTGGCTTCCCTGAGTGCTGGAATTACAGTTGTGTGCCACTAGGCCTGGCTCAAGTATATATTTCCTTACCCAAATAACATGTATTTATTCATTCATGCTTCGGTTGATAGTTGGATACCTGTCTATATGTTCTGAGTCTTCTGTAATTTTTTATTTTCTATTGTCTTTTGTTTTTCTTCTTACTGGGAAAAATAGGAGACTGTTTCTAAAGATGTAACCCATGCCGGATGGGGATACTGGGGAAGCTGGAGCAAGTCTTTGCTCTCCTCAGCCTCAGCTACAGTGGCTACAGTAGGTAAGTTCATTTCATTATTTTTGTATGCGCTTGCTACAGATGCATGTAATGACTTTGTTAATAATTCTTCCCTCCATGTTTATTCAAAAGCTTTGTAGATTGAGAGTGATTAGTAATGATGGGCTGATACTTTCTGCCCCTAGACTTTGCACCATTTTCTTATAAGAAAGTTGAAGGCCAGGAATTGTTCCTCTAAGCCTGTGCTTTGCAGATGATGAATCAACTTTTTTTGTAAGGAGATAATAGTAATGATTATGTATTTTTAAAACATTTTTTTGAGACTGGGTCTCACTATGTAGTTGAGATTGACCTGGAACTCACTATGTAGCCCACGCTGGTCTCCAACTCACAGTGACCCTCCTTCCTCAGCCTCCTGAGTGCTGGGATTATAGGCATGCGCCACCACTCCCCGCTGATTATGTATTGTTAAAATAACATGCCTTCTGGTCATAATGCTTTTAGAAATATGCAGGTGGGATTTTTGGTTTGTTTCTTCAGTTATGGTAACCAATAGCAAAAATGTTATCATTTTTCTTATCAGGACAAGGTATTTCAAACATCATTGAGAAAGCAGAGACTTCGCTTGGGATCCCTAGTCCCAGTGAAATTTCCTCTGAAATCAAGTGTGCTGCAGGTCAGTATATAGAGACACTAAGATCTGGAATTTTGGATTGAAACGGGACAGTTGAGCTTGGTTTTACTTATTTAACATCTACTCTGTGGCACCATAGGACTGTGGTGAGATAAAGGATTTGGAATCTTTAGCTACCAACTAAAGGTCTGTGTCGTATAACCACTTGTGTGTCTCTTCACTTTCTGCATCTGTCAAATGACCTCAAGGGACTGTTGAAAACATTAAATATGTAAGGCTGTACATGTAGAACATGAGAATTGCTTAGCATTTTGCATGGCATAATTGAGTAAGTGACCAATTAGAGTTAGCTGAATTTGAATCTTTCATGACCTGTTTTTTTTAAATGTGTTAGTAGGAGGCTATATGTTTTGCTACTGCTTTTACATTTGGATTTTTATGAAGGTGCAGTGTTATTCTGGAGGCTTTTCTTGTTCAGGTATAAACCTGCCCTCGCTTAAGCTATAAAGGACGAAATTATCACCAGGGATCAGGAGGGCCTGGAACCAGAAAGTAGAGAGTTTTTTAAGACCTGGTTTGCTTTCTCCATCTCCTCCGGCCTCATTATTCTCCCTGCTTCTCTTCTTTGCTCATCTACATCAATTTTCCTCTTGAAGCCGATTGACTCTGCTTATTTTCCCCAGGTCCACCTGATGTACATCCCCATCAGTGACCAGCTCTCATTCCTTATTTCTACTTCCAAGTTTCTAGGAGAGGGAGTTATATCTGCCTATACTCATAGCACTTTTACATGGATCACTTACAGTCAGGGGAGAATTTCATAGTATTCAAACAGGGCTGCAAATGAATCCGAGGCACTGTTCTTAGGGATTTCTACATATCACTGTTCTGTCTGCAGTTAACAGAATATGAAACTAAAACTGATTTTATTTTTCTCAGTACAGAACTCTAGAAGTATACTTTTAGATACAGATAGTTTAGTGATTCATTGATGATAGGGTTCTGGGTAGGCGTCTCTCCAGTTTTCTTTGTTGATTTCTTTGTTGATTTCTTTGTGGTTCTTCAGTGGTTGCCAGATAATACTCCCAACTGCCAACTATGGTGTTTGTAAACAAATGTGCTTAAAGTCAGGAACAAAATAGAAAGTATCCTTTTTCCACTTGAATTCCTCCCCCTTTAAAGAGAATGAAGATTTTCCCAGGAGCCCCAAACATTTCTCCTTAGGTGCCATTGGCTGGAACAGGGTCTTCTGTTCCTGCTGTAGCAGAAAGAGATTCTGGGAGAGTGAGTTATGAGCATTTATCAGAAACTTCCTAATCAGTAGTGTGGTTTACTAGGGAGTGAACGGGGAATGAGAAGTGGCTTTGGATATATAAACAACAGTGTCTACAGCCTCTGAAAGATGGCTGCTGTACAAGACCATGTTTAAGAAGGGCATTGAAAACTACATTGAATCCTGCAAGAAGTAGCTACCTAATGAAATAGATGGAATTAATGTCTTAGAAAGTTGAAGGCCTCATGGACATCGACTCTAAAAGTCTAAAGATAGGAGATTGGGAGAACATGCTGGTTCTTTTTATAACTCTGAAGACTTACTGTAGAGAAAAGGGCTTCGATTTATTATTTGTGGCTCAGGAGGATATAGACTAGGTACCACTTAGTGGAAGTTGAATTGTCTTAAATTTTAGTTTAATAATTATTTAATAATGAGAACTTTCCAAAACTGTAGTGGGTTGCCTTTTCTTTTTTTTGTTACAGTAGATCTAACTCGGGACTTTTCACTTGCAAGGCAGGTGGCAGCACTACCTGAGATAAATCCCCACCCACCTGAGATAAATAAATCCCTGCCTTTAAATTGCCTTTTCATAAGTCCTTCCCATCTTCTAACCTTCCTAGTGAGGGAGGTTAATTTCACTGCAAAGGATATTATTGGAATGTTTCTTTTCAGAACTTGGAGATGTACAGAGACTGCTGATGAAAGTCATTTGGTCGTCACTTAGAGATTTTGTTATGTCCTTTATTTATTTTTATTTTTGTATTTTTTATTTATTTTATTTATCTATTTATTTTGGTTTTTTGAGACAGGGTCTCACTATGTAGTTGAGACTGACCTGGAACTCACTATGTAGCCCAGGCTGGTCTCCAACTCACAGTGATCCTCCTGCCTCAGCCTCCTGAGTTCTGGGATTACAGGCGTGCACCACCACGCCTGGCTTGTTACTTCCTTTGAAGGTGCTGTCTTTTGCTTTCCTTTTGTTGCAGGTAGCTATGATAAATATGTAGGTTAGATGTTTTTCAGACATTAAGCTTCTTAGGGTGAATCTAGAGTAACCCTTATCCTAATGACTAGGACCTGTTAGGACCTCAGAAGATGAGGTCTATCAAATTTTCAGCTGTTTAATGAAATCTGTCTGTTTTGGTTTATTGGAAATCTAATGCCTAAGCCAAGCAGGAGCTCTGAGAGTAGCTTACTTCTCCATAACAGTTCATTTTCCAGCCTTGGAGAGTCCCCTATTGTCTGAGTAGTGTAGTATCCAGCCAGAGACACAGGAGCATGCCTGTGTAGATTCTTAGAGCTCTTCCCTTTTGTAACCCTGTCCTTTCCAGTTTTCTACCTTGTGAGTTCCAGCTACCTCAGCCTTCCCTATTTCTAGTATTTTTCTCTTCCAGTCATCATTCTTTGTTTTGCTCTGCTTAGGTTTTCCCATCTTGTGTCATGGTTTGGAAAAATGCCTCTAGACAGAAAGCCAGTCCGAATGTAGAGTTCACTTTGTTTCTCTGTTCTCCTGGACCGAAGTACTGTACTTCTTGTTAAGGGAAATTTTGTCCAGTTTTCTAGTTGGCGTTAGAGTAGGGCAAGTCCAACATCAGTTAGTTCATGATAGGTAGAAGTCAAAGTCCTCCCTATAATAGAATATTTGATACAATATACTTTGATCATTTGATGTAATAGTTGATGTGTAAGATTTTAGTTTAATAAAATAGATTTTTTGAAACATACTCTTCTTTGAAATATGTGTAATTCTCTTTCTACTAATCACTATAATTTTCTAGGATAATATGGAGTTATTTACATATAGCAAAATTTTCTTTTTATAGCTGTGCAGTTTTATGTTTTGATAAATACATACAGTTAAGTTTATAAGTATAGTGTACCATGTATAACTGTATAGTATAACTGATTTTACAGATACAGAATATTTCTTGTACTATATAAACAATTGAGAGTATTTTCATTACCAAAAAAAGTTCTTTCATGCTACTTTGTAGTCACTTCCTTCTCTCCTACAAGCGCTTGGCAACCACTTATCTGTGTTCTGGTATGGTAGTTTTAACTTGTGCATGAGATTGTATCACTGAGATCACTCAGGATACAGTCTAAAGTTGTGTTGATCAGTCATATGTTCAAAAGATTGCATTTAGTTTTTGAAATGAAAGTGAAAAAAACAGCTGCATAGTTTAGCTTTCATGTTAAAATAGGCAGATGGTTTAAAATAAAAAGGCTTAAGGTTACATGTGTAACTATTAAACAGTCACATCGATACTAAGAAAGCAAAACACAGTGACTCTTCCTTTCATATTTACCTTTCATATGAACCTTCTCCTATTGTAGGAGAGACAAATGCCAGAGAGAATGAAAACTCCTTGGTGGCTGGGCCATTTGGTGTATTCTCAACCATTTCTACTGCTGTTCAGAGCACAGTGAGTAAAAAGTGCAAGGTGGCTTTTCATTATTATAATGGTCTGCCTATCTTTCTCCTTTTCCTTGAAAAGCCATGGGAACTGATTATTCTTATGAGAGTCCAAATAACTAAATATTAGTGACTTCTTAAGGTAGAGTAAGAGCTACATGAAAACTTTCTTTAAAGAAATAAAGGTATATAGGATGAAGAATTACAGACAGGCAATGTATATAAGATTTTACTGACTAGGAATTCATAGTTTGGTGGCTCTCGACAGTGTCTTTACATAAATATTTTGTTCATAATTACATCTTTGAGCTGCAGGGAGAAAGTGTCTTTTCTTTATGGTGGATACTTGGAAAACTATGGATGGTAAGAAACATATTAAAAAGGATAGTAGAGAGCACTTAATATTGTTCCTGTATCAGAGTGGTTGGCTGGTACTTTTTCTTTTAACTTTTTGTTGAAATGTATCAGAAATACAGAAAATGAAGTCATAAGTGTTCAGTTTGAATTTTCACAGTGGGAAAATACTCAGTAGGAAAATACTCTCACTAATATTATGGTGTGTACAGTGCCCCTGACTCACTCCATCTCCTGCGCTGAGATGACCATTTATGACTACTACTATCATACATGCATTCTGCCTGCTTGTATGCTTTATGTAAAAGGAATTGAATGTATGTACCCCATTATATTTGACTTCCTTCACACAGTATTTTGTTTGCATCAAACAAAATATTGGAGTTTTTGTGTATTTTCTTGGCTGTGTTCCGCTGAGGGACTCTGTCACATTACATGTATTGCACAGTTGGTAAGCACTGGGGATAGTTCAAGTTTATAGCTGTTATAAGCGATACCGGTACATACAGTCTTGTACATACGTGTCTTCTGATGAACTTGTGGAATTGCTGGGTCATGCCGGTGTAGTAGATATTGACTACTTGTTTACTGCAAGCAGGATATGATGACTTTACTTGCTTCACATTCTTCTCAGTTATTGGTATCTATGGCCACTACTTTTAAATCCTATAATCAAAATGTTCAAATATATTTTCTCAATATTGTTGTGATGAAGTTGTGTGTGGTTTCTAGGGAAAGAGCGTTATCTCTGGGGGTTTGGACGCCTTAGAATTCATTGGGAAAAAGACAATGGATGTAATAGCAGAAGGGGATCCTGGCTTTAAAAGAACTAAGGGGCTGATGAGCCAAAATTCTACACTATCTCAGGTACTGTTTTCTTTACCTGTTTGGTTCCTGTTTCTATTTTTGTTTTATAATTTTTCATTTATTAATGTGGGACATTGTTAGAGTTTCCTTTTAAAGAATTTTCAGTGATATTTTAAATTAAAGCTCTGGGGGTTGGTTGAGCACTGGGAGCTCTAATGCTTAGAAAAATGCCAAGATTTTTTTTTTTTTCTTTCTTCAAGAGTCTCCTGTCAGTGTAGTGTAAAATGCTAAATCAAGTCAGAGTTTATTAGATTAATGTTCAGACCACTTTGAGAGAAATCCCAGGTTCCTTACATATTATTTACACTGTCTAGCATCAGATTTTGTATTATTTTTTTTCCTGCAGCTCCTGAGTATATTGGATTTGAATTGCATTGCCCAGAATGAAAGGGCAGTGCTCTGTGCTGAAGCCTGTCTCAGCTTTGATTCCTTCTTCCCTTGAAACTTACCCTTGAGCTCTCATTACTTGCTGCGCTGTAATGCCTTCATCTCTTTTTAGGTTTTACGAGAGGCGAAGGAGAAAGAAGAGCTATGGACCTCCAATGTGGTTACCATGGAAACTGACAAAAAACCTCACTATGGGCTACTCTTTGATGAATTTCAAGGCCTTTCACATCTAGAAGCTCTAGAGATGCTTTCTCGAGAAAGTGAAATAAAGGTAATTCCAAACCAAAAATTGCAACTGAGAAACTCTTCAAAAAAAGAGTTGTTGCATAGCATATTTTCTCTTTGTGTATTTGGATGATGAAATGCATTTCTTATGGAGGCTTAAGACTCTGGAAACACCATACTAGAACAAATGAAAAGCTAATGTTTAAATTATTGCTACAGAGGAGCACAATGAATCAAATGTTGTTTCTCTAAAATGACGCAAAAAAAGATGGGTTAACAAAGAGCTCTTAGTAGTTCATCTGTTATTTTACTTTTACTCCAGTCTTTTTTTCCCTTTTTCTTTTTTTTTTTTTTTACAGTTTCTTTGGCTTCAGCAGCCAGGAAAAAAACCTGTTGTCTTAAGCTGCCAATTTGTAGACAGTTACCTGTTAGCCTTTAATTGATTCAAGACTATTTCATTTCCCCTTGCTGTTTTTTTTTTTTTTCCTCTTTTGGAGACAGAGTCTGGCTATGTAGCCCAGGTTGGCTTTGAACTCACTGTGTAGCCCAGGCTGTTCTGGAACCATGGTAATCCTCTTACCTTAGCCTCCTGAGTGCTGGGATTATGGTCATGTGCAACCACACCTGGCTTTTGTACACACCTGTGGCCTGTGGTAATTTTGGAAATACAAATTCTTCTACCTTTCTGTAGTAACTAGCCTCCTGTCTTAAGATTCTAAGGAATTGTTTGTGTTGGCTGGTGAGCCTGTAATTCTGACTTCACCTTAACCTGTATTCTCTTCTTCATTTGAGAATGTTTTTTCATTTCTTACGGCCACAATTTTTGATTATTTTATATCCATTCAGGTGAAGTCTGTCCTTAATTCTCTGAGTGGAGAAGAATTAGAGACCCTAAAAGTTGAATTAGAGCAACTCAAAGAAGCATTTTCCCTAGCAGAGTTTTGTGACGAAGAGGAAGAAGAGAAAGGAGGTAATGCAAAAGTTCAAAATCTGAGTGGACTTCCCACTTTTACTATGTTTGTATGTAGTGCTTTGCGTGGATATAAATTATTTTCTCTTTAATTGCACAAGCTGGATTTTTTTTCCCATGGTAATTTTCATGCAAAATCATCTCTGTAGCCTTCCCTTTGCTGGGCATTACAATCAGCATGTCAGCTTCATGACCCCTCTTCTTCTCACTGCCAGACTTGTGGCTTTTCCAAGTCCATTCTTGCAGCAAGCAACTCTGCCTAGTTGCCTAGTTGTGCGGTGAAAAAAACTGTTGTGGTCAGATTCTTTTCTCAGTTTGATTTACCCATAAGTGTTTGTACATCTAGGTAACTCAGCCATGCCTTGCTGAGTTCTGTCACCTTAGGTCCCCAGTGTTGGATTGGAGTGTGCAAGGTGGCAGCTACCTAAAATGTGGGTGATCATTTGGCTTTTCATTTTTACAAGTTATCTTGTCCTCAGTTTTAATATCTATACCTCTGAGAAAGTGTACATGTTGGAAATGTGGCAGTTTATGTAAAGCATAATTTCTGATCTACTGAATATTGAGTCACAAGGTGTGTTACCACATTTTGGAAATATTTCTAAGATGTATCTAACTCTTTTTTTGAATTTTTTTTTGGTAGCGGAGATCGAACTTGGGTCCTTGTGCTTGCAAGGCAGGCAGCAGAACCACTGAGCTAAATCCCCAGCCCTACACTGTCTTTTTTAAAGAATGTAAACCTAACAAATAGTTTTGCCTTTTCATGATGAAGTAATCAGTTATGAACATTAAAATTGAATAGAAAAATTCTATTGCTGTTATTAGGATGTACAGGGTTGGTCAGTCACCCATGCAGTCGATTAAAGCGGTGGTTTACATGTCATCTGCAGATCCTTGAGTCCAAAATTCTTAAAGAGAGTAATCCCGAGA
Organism: Fukomys damarensis; assembly: GCF_012274545.1. Classification (NCBI taxonomy): domain Eukaryota; kingdom Metazoa; phylum Chordata; class Mammalia; order Rodentia; family Bathyergidae; genus Fukomys; species Fukomys damarensis. The sequence goes on along the minus strand of NW_022900921.1, from coordinate 7,872,241 downwards.
TGTCATTTACTTTAAAAAATGTTTTTTTAGTTTTTTTTTTTTTTTTAATTGTTTGGACAGTTACTAATGATGAAAAGTAGTAAAATTTCTGATGCCATAGCCAATAGCTGTGCTAATACCGTTTTTATTAAAGTGCCAGTTTCATTTAACTATGTTCTTGATGAAGCAGTAAAAATTATTGTTTTATTAGATCTTGACCTTGAAGTATACTTTTTAATATATTGTGTTATACATAGTGAAGTAAAGTGATTTGCTCAAGCAAAGCACTAGTATTGTTTCAATTTTGAGGTGAACTGCATATTTTTGGCCTGGAACACCATTTTCACTTAGAAGTTTACACATGCATGCAGACTATTCAGAATAGAATATTTAATGAACATTGAAAATGAATTATGCTTTGCCTTTACTTCAGGAAAGCATCTGGTTGTGCTTATGACTCATGATAAAAATTCAAACTAAGTCAGAGTTAGAAATTTGTAAAACATATTTATTGCTGTGGTGAGCTTCACAGCTTTCCAGTGCTGTTTACAGATTCTTCTAATGAAATCTGTGGTGATAGTAACAAATAGAATAATTTCTAGATGTTTTACTGTAAAATCTGTCAGCATTTGGAAGGTCTGCATAACTCACAGAACCATTATTTTCCAAGTGACTAATGCATGATATAAAATCATAAATGGGCAAAAGAGAGTGGTAGATTTTAATTTAATTTATCTGAGTGTGCAATTCTATGATATGCTTTCAAGTTCATTCCAGTACAGATCATTGCATCCTATTTTCTGTTAAAGTTCACTGGTTGAATTTTGGTGTATTAAGGAATATCTTAAGTCTTTACTAATTATCTGAAAAGACTATTAAAAACAGTTCTTCCTGGGCTAGAGGTATGGCTTATTGGTAGAATGCTTGCCTGTCATGTACAGAGTCCTCACTTTGATCTGCAACACCACCAAAAAAACTTAACTCTCTAAGTTAAACTGTCATTATTTGCTGACGATATGATACTCTACATTGAAGACCCAAAAAACTCTACCAAAAGACTTTTAGACTTAATTGACACTTTTCAGCAGAGTAGCTGGATACAAGGTCAACACCCCAAAATCAATAGCCTTCTTGTACACAAATAACAGACTCAGTGAGAGAGAAATTAAGGAAACAATTCCCTTCACATTAGCATCCAAAAAAATAAAATATCCAGGAACAATCTAACAAAAGAAGCAAAAGACCTCTACGCTGAAAACTGTAGAACTCTGAAAAGAGAGATCAAAGAGGATATAAGAAAATGGAAAGATATCCCCTGCTCCTGTGTAGGGAGAATCAACATAGTGAAAATGGCCATACTACCAAAACTGCTATGCAGATTCAATGCAATACCAATTGAAATTCCAACACTATATTTCACAGAACTAGAAAAAAGACTCCAAAAACTCATTTGGAACCATAAGAGACCTAGAATAGCAAAAGCCATCCTAGGCAACAGAGACATGGCAGCGGGTATAACAATTCCCAATTTGAAACTATACTACAAAGCCACTGTGATAAAAACAGCATGGTACTGACAAAGAAACAGACCTGAGGATCAGTAGAACAGACTGGCAGACACAAGAACAACTCCAGATGTACTCAGCTACCTCATCTTTGACAAAGGAGCTGACCGTCCCCACTGGAGGAAAGATAGCCTCTTTAATAAATGGTGTTAGAAAAATCTGCCAAAGATTAAAACTGGACCCTTATCTTTCACCATGCACTAAAGTAAAATCCAAGTGGATTAAAGATCTAAATATTAAAGCAAACACTAAACTTGCTGGAAGATAAGTTAGGCAGAACTCTTGAATACATTGGCATAGGAAAATATTTTATGAACAAATCCTCAGTAGCACGGGAACTAGCAGAAAGAATCAACAACTGGGATCTGATCTTATTAAAAAGCTTCTGCACTGCAAAAGAAACCATCAACAGAACTAAGAGACAACCTACAAGGTTGGAAAAAATAGTTACCAGCTGCTCCTCAGACAAAGGACTAATATCTAGAATATATAAAGAGCTGAAAACAATCAGCTCCCCCAAATAAAAAGACCCGATTCAAAAATGGGCATCTGAAGTACAAAGACATTTCTCAGATGAAGTAAAAGCAGCAAGTAAATATATGAAAAAATGTTCCACATCACTGGATATTTGAGAGATGCAGATGAAAACAACACTGAGATTCCACCTCACCGCACAAAGAATGGCTGCTATCAAGAAATCACACAATAACAAATGTTGGTGGAGTTGTGGGGAGAAAGGAACCCTTCTCCGTGGTTGATGGGAGTGCTGACTGGTGCAACCACCATAGAAATCAATATGGACTAGAGCTGGGACTAGAGGTTCCATTTGACCCAGCCATCCCTCTGCTGGGTATCTTTCCAAAAGAACTAAAAGAATCATATCACAGAGATATATGTGCACCTATGTTTATAGCGGCACAGTTTGTAATAGCTAAAACTTGGAAACTGGATAAAGAAGATGTGGTTTTTCTATAAAGTGGAATATTAGCCATAAAGAATGAGAAATGAGATTCATTCATAGGAAAATGGATACCTATTACGGTTATACTCCTAAGTGAAATAAGTCACATGTGTAAACACTGAATAGTTTCTCTGGTGTGAAAAACTATAATAGTACATAAGATCCTAATGAGATAATGGACCATGTGAAATATGAAGAAAGGAGCTAAAGGTGTAGGGAAAGTGGGAAGGGTAGGGGAAAGGTAATAAGGGTAAAGAAAAGATAAGAAAATGAAAAAATGGAAAAGAAGTGTTTGTAAAGGGGGAGGGGAGGAGGGGGTGAAGGGAGGGCAGGGACAAGGGGAAAAAATGAGAACCAAGACCAGTCATGTAAGGGTACGAGATCCCAATAATGAATGTAACTGTACTGTATCCCTAAAATGTACCAATAAATTGAATGAAGGAAAAAAAACCAAACTTACTTTTTTTGCAACTATGTCCTGCTCCCTCAAACAGGATCGAACTCATGACCTTGCACTTGTGAGGCAGGTGCAGTGCCACTCATCTAATTCCCTGGCCTCTCAAAGTATGTATCTTTGCAAGTTAGGACTTTGTTCACATACTTAAGACAGCATATCACAATGAAGTGTAAAAGCAGATAAGGGAATCCAGCCATGCTGCATTAATTTAAGCATTAAAGGTATTTATCAAAGTCATGAAAAAATGGCATTGTTGTCATTAAAATTTTTCTTTTTTGAAAAACATTTTTCTTTAAAAAATATGTTAACAAGTAGTTGGTTTATTATTTTCAGTGAGTAAATACCTTAAACATTTCAGTTTTAATTTTTAATATAATAAATGTCTATGTATGTATAACTCACCTTAAGATAGTTCTTTGGGGTTCTCAAAAAGGTTTTAGAGTATAAAGAGGCTCTGAGCCCAAAATATTCAAGAACTGTTAGGTTATATTATCCTAAAATGCAGTAGTTATAAAAGTGACTCTGATTGCTTTTAAGAATTGTGCATCCTTATTTCCTCTGCGCATTTACCTGTCCCTCTTTTTCTTTGCTTTTTTATCAGTGAGCTTGCCACTGATGTCCCCTGCGTCTCATTTAGCTTGTTTCTAATCTACTGTGGTGTGAGCGAGAGATCAAATGACTAGCCTTACTCAGGTCGTCCACTGAGAGGGGAAAGAGCTCAGGACTAAAGTTCTCTGTCTGGATTCTGCACTGACAGAGGCCTTTTCTTTCTTTCCTTTTTTTTTTTTTCCCAACTTTAATTGAGTTTATTGGTACATTTTAGGGATACAGTACAGTTGCATTCATTGTTGGGATCTTATACCTCTACATGACAGATTTTGTTTCTCATTTTTTCCCCTTGTCCCTGCCCGCCCTTCACCCTTCCTCCCCCCCCATCTACAAGCACTTTATTTCCATCTTTTCTTTATCTCACATTTTTTTCTTTTCTCTTATTACCCTTCCCCTACTCATCCCACCTTCCCTACACCTTTAGCCCCTTTCTTCCCATTTCAC
>NW_022900921.1:7860391-7868161 GCF_012274545.1 Fukomys damarensis | reverse complement strand
CATTTTATAGAAAAACCACATCTTCTTTATCCAGTTTCCAACTGACAGGCAAATGGGCTGTTTCCAAGTTTTAGCTATTACAGTTTTGTGCCACTATAAACCTGGGTGTGCATACATCACTGTGATATGATTCTTTTAGTTCTTTTGGAAGGATACCCAGCAGAGGGATGGCTGAGTCAAATGGAACCTCTAGTCCCAGCTCTTTGAGGTATCTCCATGCTGATTTCCACAGTGGTTGCACCAGTCTGCACTCCCACCAACCATGGAGAAGGGTTCCTTTCTCCCCACAACCATGCCAACCTTTGTTATTGTGTGATTTCTTGATAGCAGCCATTCTTTGTGGGGTGAGGTGGAATCTCAGTGTTGTTTTCATCTGCATCTCTCGAATGACCAGTGATGTGGAACATTTTTTCATATATTTACTTGCTGCTTTTACTTCATCTGAGAAATGTCTTTGTACTTCAGATGCCCATTTTTGAATTGGGTCTTTATATTTAAGGGGGCTGATTGTTTTGAGTTCTTTATATATACTAGGTAATAGTCCTTTGTCTGAGGAGCAGCTGGTAAAATTTTTTTCCCACATTGTAGGCTGTCTCTTAGTTCTGCTGATGGTTTCTTTTGCAGTACAGATGCTTTTTAATAAGATGAGATCCCTAGGGGCCTTTTCTTTTATGTTTCTTTTTTTTTTTCAGCTTTGAGTTTATTGGTACATTTTAGGGATACAGTACAGTTACATTCATTGTTGGGATCTTGTACCTCTGCATGACAAGTCTTGATTCTCATTTTTTCCCCTTTCCCCTGCCCTCCCTTCACCCCCTTCTCCCCTCCCCATCTACAAACACTTTATTTTCATCTTTTCATTATCTCACATTTTTTTCTTTTCCCTTATTACTCTTCCCCTACCCATCCCATCTTCCGTACACTTTTAGTTCCTTTCTTCCCATTTCTAAATGTCAGTAATCTTATTAGGATCTTATGTATTATTGCAGGTTATTCACACCAGGGAAACTATTCGGTATATGTTTCTATTTCTATTCTGCATTGCATTCTAAGAAGTCAAGCTTGTTGATTACATAACGCCTGGCTTATTTTATGTGAAAATACTGCTCTTTATTTGAAAATGGTTTTTGGCCAAGCATGGTAGTACACACCTGTAATCCTAGCCCTTCGGAGGCTGATGTAGGAGGACTACCTCGAGTTCAAGGCTACACTGCATTGCGAGACATTGTCTCAAAAAAGAAAAAATAATACGATTTTTGAAGCTGGGTATGATAGCACATGCAAAGTAATCCCACCACTTGGGAGACTGAGGCAGGAGACCACAAATGTGAGGTCACCCTGTCCGAACTACTTAGTAAGATCCTGTCTCACAACAAAATGAAATGAGTTTTTGAGGCTGTCCTGAAACAGCAGTTTAGCACAATTTTAAAAAGATGAGTTTCAGAGTTACAGACTTGGGTTAAAAATGAAGATCAGTTACTTTTAATGTGTGACACATATTAAGCACCCAGAAAATGCTGTTTAAAATTTTTACTGTTAGAAAGATAGAAGTAAATGGATTTTAAAAAAATCCATGTTTTGAAAGTCTTAGTAAGCAGAAAACCCATCATTTTGTTTTAATTTGCTTACGTTTCTGCACTGTTTCTAACAAAGCCTTGTTATGACATTTCCCATTTATTTACTAGTTTATTTGTCCATGGTGCCATTAACAGTATCTGTTCAGTTTGGTCCACATATGGCTTTGTATAGTAATCAGAAATCCCAGTCTTTAAATAGCTTTTAGAGAACACTAAGATCTTTTCCAAACATATGGATTTGTGTTTGTGATATTTTTTCTTCTTCTATCTGTTTGCCATAGATGAGGACTAAAAACACAAGAGGGGATTCCAGTGTGCTACCCCATCCCATCCAGCCCTTTCCCAGCCCTGTTCATCTTTGTGCAGTGATTTTGCTTGAAAATGCAACAGTGACTTTGGTGAAGCTGTTAAAAGCAAAAAATGAAGTAGCAGAGAGAAAAACCGTGTAGAGCTGGTTCTGGTGAAGTTGGTCACCATTTACCATCAGATTGGTGTCCTTAGCACTTGCTCCTCTGTCTGCTCAGGGAGACCAGCCTCTTTGCACATCCCTCCACAATGCAAGTGCTTTCTTTTTTGTACGCTTAAACACTTTTATTTAATCAGCAACTACTTTTTATACTGAGTATTGTAAAGAATGTGGGACAGTGACCTCCAAACATTTTTTAATCACAGCTTTTACTAGTGGAAGTTTATTGAATACTTAGAATGTGTATATGTTTGAATGTTTATAAAGTACATATACGAACTACCGTAATAATATATTTTATACATTAAAAATATACCCTAAAATAGTAGTTTTGAGTAGAATGGGATAAATATCTCTAAATAAATATCCCCTTTTTCCCCCTGGCATGCCATGGGATTTTTGAACCCTCTGGTGTGTGCATCCCACTGTGGAGTCAGATTCATTTTTTGAACTCAAATATTTAGAGCTTAGTTGGGAAAATAAAATGTCTAAGAGTTAGGTTTTAGATTTTTTCCTAGTACGATAACATTAGAAGTTGTTCAGATGAGTTATGAGGGTCAGAGCTGTATCAGTGAGATCAGCTTTTCCCAAACCAAGTTATGCTTGAGATCACTAAATTATTTTAATTCTTTGCTTGAAGAGAGAGAGAGAGAGAGAGAGAGAAGATTATAGTGGATAGAGAGAGAAGGGCTGAGGTGTTTTCTCCCCCTGGGGATTTTAAGGGGAAATGCCAGGTATGTAGCAGTCGTAACTTGCCCTTGCAAGTCATGGACTAGTAATACACATCTGGATGGAAAGTACTAGAAGATTCCTGTGCACTTGAGTTCTGCTCTGCATTTCATATTGCGGAGGATCCCTGGAGTAGGCCTTGGACAGAAGGAAGAGTGGTAAGATTTAGATGTGTAGAGAGGGAAAGAGCATTTCCTGCCATTTACTTAGATGAGGTGATTATATTTGACCTTGACGTACTGATTTGCGTATATGTTTCTCAAGTGTAGGTATTCCATGTTAGCTGCCATCTGTTATCAGGATGATTCCAACAGTTTTCTTACAATCCTTCCAATATTCTGGATTCTCTTTCCTTTGTTTTTTCTTTATCCACCAGTATGTCTTACATGGGTCATGGATATTGCCTCAGCCCTGCCTCTCTTTTTGTTTCCCATCTGATCCATTTCCCACTCAGCAGCAAGAGTGATCTTTGAAAATTTAATTTTGTACCTATTTTTGCTTAAAATTATTCAGTAGCTTCTCACTCCCTGGCTATAAAGTTTGAGTTCCTTTTCTTGGTTTATACAGCCCTTTATTGTCTGGGTCCCACTCAACTTTTTTGCTCCTTTTCACTGCTCCTCTTATATTAGATACTGACCACATCAAACTTTTAGCCATGCTTTCTTACACTCCTAAAACTTTGCAGTTTTTTTTTTCTGCCTGAAACTCTCTTTCCTATCTTAAGTGAAATTCTATTTCCTTGAAAGCACAAGCGTACCTGTGTGGTACTCTACCTTCGCCACTTCTCCATTCATCTTAGTTGTAACACAAGGAGCACTGGGAGCAGGAGGAGCAAGGTTTAACTCCTTAATCTTTTCAAACACTCATTTCTTCAAGCCCCTTGAAAGGATTTTTTCATATAATGTACATAAAAAGATTCTGTAAGCCTTAAGGCACTGTGCTCATGTCCATTGCTGCTGCTCCATCATTGTTAATGTTATCACTGGTACTGCTACTGCTACCCTTTGCCTCCTCTTTACTTTCCTCATGATCCTCAGCAGTCTTTCTGGAATGTTTTACATGGGGCTTGGTTTTTTAGGGGATGAAGATTTTACCAAAGAGATATCAGAGCTGTTTTCCCAGCTGCACGTCTCTTCCAAACCAGAGAAACTTGCCAGGGTAAGTTAACCACCTCTTGGTGATTTTCATTATTTTATTTGTAAGAATTTAGTGGCTAAATAACATAAGCATGTATTTCTTGCTGGACTGTCACCAAAGTCAACACACCCAGAAGTGGGGTTCTCTACACATCTTCCCACCTCCTGCTCTCATGTATGAGTGTGCTAAACCCATGTCCACTTCTCAGTCTCCCTTCAGACCTTCATGTCTTCCATCCTCACTTACTTTCATTTGGGGTGCTTTGCTTGTCTGGAAGCTTAATTTAGGCCACAGTGTGGTCATTTGAGGTTGGTTGTGCTGACCACGTTTCATGAGGCCTCACAGGTCTTGGCTTTGAGCGATTCAGAGATGACTAGTTGTATTCTCTGTCCACACAGGGCTAGATGGAGGCTGCCATTTTCTAGAGCCTTGTGACTCAAATAGTTACCAGTCAGCATGTGGAAATGAGAGTCCCGTGGCCTAGGCTGTGGTGTTTGGTAATGACTCCTGGACTGTCTTCATACATCTGGAACATGGAGAGACTTCCTTCCAAGCTCAGAGGGTAGGGAGGGCCTGTTTCCATCGCAGTACTTGTGCAGCGTATGCAGCAATGCCTGCTCATGGTCCATTATTCACTGGGTTGTGCATTGCTTCCTGTCTCTACCCACCTCTGTCAGCGTTGAGAAACATTTCAGATTAGTCAGCAGCAGCGCACACTGCTTCCTAGCCAGAGAGAGCTGGTAGCCACTGTGTAGTGAGTACAGTAACTTCTGCCCCACATCCCAGGGTACGGAATATGCTGCTTTGAGTTTCTTCCTGATCCTTTGTGCCCCATGAAAAAATGCTGTAATCTCCAAGAAAACCTTTCTGACCATTCTTTTGCTGCTCATCTGTCTTATTCAGTTGTAGCCCTTTACCATAAGTACTTTCCATTTGTTTTAATCTTGTTTTTGTTTTGGAAATAATATCAGCCTTGAAAGTTGTGTAAACAGTACAAACAACATTCATATATCTTTTCTGCCCATTTGCTGTTGTTAATGTTGCCCTCATTTGCGTAAGCACTTGTGCTTGCAGCTGTGCTCTGTGTTTATATGTACGCAAATACCCGTACATAGTCATTTGAGGGCAAGTTTTAAGCATGATATTATTTTACTCCTAAATATTTCAGTGTCTCTTAGGGATATGGATATCTGTTACATAACCACAGTGTAGTTCAGTAAGTTTCACATTAATACCACACTTTTGTTTATGTGTCCATTTTCTCCTTTGTTCACTTGAGTCGATGATGTTTTTCTTATCCAATTTTTTCCTCCAACACTGGAGCCATAAATTATATTTAGTTACCATGTACTTTTAGTCTCCTTTAATCTAGTTCCCCAGCCTGCCTCTTATGGCATTGATGTTTTTGAGGAGCCCCTGTCCCTGCTTTTTAAAAATAAAACATTCCTAATTTTGGAGGTTTGTCTGATCCTCTCTCATGCTGAAGTTAGGCTGTGTGTTTCTGGGCCCAAATGCTCTGTGAATAACAGCCTGTCCTGCCCAGCATATGACATCTAAGGGCACTTAATATCTGCCTGCTCCTTACTTGTAATGTGTGATTTTTCTCTGTAGGGTTAAGATATCTTTTCCTTTGCTGCTAGCAGCTTTCTGTGACGAGAGGCTGCAGATTTCCCACTCTATCACAATTTCCTTCATAAATTTAGCTTCTATTCTTCTTGTTGCGTCAGTCTTTACTGTGAAGATTGCAAAATGATTTTTTTTCTCGCTTTTTTTTTTTCCTAATACTGGGGATCACACTCAGGACCTTGTGCTTGCCTTACAAGTGCCAGCACCACTGAGCTAAATCCCCAAACCCTGCAAAATGATTTTTTTCTAACCTAAATACTCCCCACCCCTTTTACCAGTTGGCTTTTGTAGTCAAGAGCTCTTTCTTCTATTGCTTCTTTTTTTGTCTCTTATTGGTATGATTTTGTAGATCTCTCCTTTTTCCCCGATATTTGCTCTTCTTGTTTATTTTGATATTCAAATTATCGTTCAGGCTACTTCTCTGTGATGTGCTCTGTCATTTGGGAGTACTGCCTTACTTTCTGGCATTCACTAGTTGCTATGAGCTCATCTTGTACCTTCTGTGTCCAGTCCTGGAACTGGCTGTTTCTTTTAGAAGCTAATTTCTTTTTAGTATTGCAGATCAAGACTGGGGGACTAGGTATCTTCATTGCTACTGGAGTGTATTTGCTTCTAGGCTTAGCGGAACAAGGAAATACACCCCCACACATGCATCTGTATATGTGCATGTTTGTGTGTGTGTATTTACACACATGTGCATGTATATATGTAAAAGATAAGCTTATATGTGCACATGTACACATTAGATTCTTTAATCATAAAATGCATCTGAAGTAGTTTCATTGCTTTTCTATACTATGTTAAAGTCAACCCAAAAGGAATTTATAATTTATTTGTTGTTGCCCATGTTTAGTCTTTGAATAAATATATAGAGTAGTAACATACTTTCAAAAGTCAGAATTGTACAAAAAATATACTCAGACAAGCATCATTCCCTCCTAATCTCTTCTTTATTTTCCTCTTTTAGACATTAGACTTCTGTGTTTTATAGCTTATCCTTCCTGTGCTTCCTTTTGTAAAGATAAGTAGATGTATTTTTTTATCTTCTTACAACAAAATTAATATACTATATGCTTTCCTTAGCATTTTTTTACTTAAACTTTTACATATGCGTTTTTATAAAAGACATCAGTTTTTTAAAACGTGTGTATCTTACCTCCCATCCTAAATCTTGAATTTCTTAAAGTCAGGATCTGTGCATAATTGGTTGGTAAAATCCAGCTCTGTTATCTCTCATTTTCTGTGCAACCCCTTTGCTTTCATTTTTCTGTCTGTGAGGTGGGAATAATGTAGAGCTTTTGGGAGGATTAAATACCTTAATATACACAAAACTCTTACAGAATACCAGACACATTGTAAATAAATGCTCATTGTTAATGGCCACATAGGAGGTAGCCTGATATATGTTGGTATTCGATAGACATATGTTTAGTTAACCCTCATCATGCAAGATAATTTACTTGGTGCTAGGAGAATAATAGTGAGAACAACATAACTTCTACGCTCAAGGAAATTACATTAAGGAAAACATATTTTTAAAAGGGCATTATCTCCATAGGAGGTAGCCTGATATATGTTGGTATTCGATAGACATATGTTCAGTTAACCCTCATCATGCAAGATAATTTACTTGGTGCTAGGAGAATAATAGTGAGAACGACATAACTTCTACGCTCAAGGAAATTACATTAAGGAAAACATATTTTTAAAAGGGCATTATCTTACTCATCTCTTTCGTAGTGCTAGTCAACCAATAAAAATATTCTTATTGTTTAATTTTTTGTCATTGAGACTTAGGATGTAGAACCGTTAAAGATCGAGGTCTGGTTATATGTATGATACAGAAAAAAGAGCCCTGAAGTATCAGTCCACGAGTACAGTTCTTATTCTGATTCTGACATGTGATACAACCTCGGACGAATCCCATTCCTTCCTCAATCCTTACTGTTTTTGAGCTGAAAAAAATTAGTTGCTAAAGATGCTGAGCTTAAAGATTTTTTTTTGGTACTGGTAATCGAACTTGGGACCTTGACCTTGCATAGCAGGCGGTGGAACCATTGAGCTAAATTCCTTGCCCTTAAAGATGTTTTTTAATTCCTAAATCCCCACATCTCACCAATGAGAAGTTCCAGACTGCATCAGGCAGGCAGATAGCATTAATAATAATAAATTATCTGAGTTGGCACAGCAGTTCATGATGACTTCACCTAGTGTATTATAAGACAGATGACAGAT
>NW_022900921.1:7824470-7859988 GCF_012274545.1 Fukomys damarensis | reverse complement strand
AGGCAGATAGTTAATAATAATAAATTATCTGAGTTGGCACAGCAGTTCATGATGACTTCACCTAGTGTATTATAAGACAGATCATTTTGGGTATATACTATGCGTACTAAAAATCTTTCAGTATATTAAATTTATTCTTTTTCTTTTATGTGGCCTTTTTGCCATTTTCTTTAAATTACGGATAAATTAATCCCTATTTTTTTCTCATTTTATTTCTATGAAGGAACTACAAACAATTTTACATACTGTTTGGGCCTTCAATCATTTGATAAGATTCTAGCTGGATCTGTCACTATTTTCCTCTGTAAAACTCACCACTCTGACCTTATCTACTTTCATATTCCTCCATCCTCTTTATTCTTCTCATGCTAGTCTTTGTTCTTTTCCTCAAATATACCAAGCTGAATTCTTTATAGATCTGCTGTCTTTGCCTATATATTTGTGTGCCAATTCCTTATTACTCTTAGAGTTCAGCTCAGATTTTATTCCTGTGAGATATACCTGATCACCCAAAGTTGAGCCTCTCTCCATGGGTCCAGTTCTATACTCTGTTACTCCATTTTATTTTCTTCAAGTGTGTTTTTGTTTATTTCCTTACTCATTAATTGGCATTCCTCACAATAATAAAGAAGAGCAGACGCTTAGTTTGTATCATTCATTCCTAAATGAAGCACAGTATGTAGCACAGTATGCAATACGTATAATAAATGAATGAATAAATAGGTGCCAATAATCTATGCTGTGGTCTTGCTAGATATCTCAGAGTTTGCTCAACATCTGACTTTTCTTGCTTGTAAGTCATAGATTTTCTTTGGCTTTTTGGACTTGAGAAGTTAATGGCTCAAGTAATGGGAAGGTTTAGATTGGAGCCAAATTATTTTTGAAGGGTTTTGTGTGATGTCCTGTGGGAAAGGACCCTGTGTGAAATGAATGCCTAGTTACTTAGGATCTACTTTAGCTCAGTCATATTTTAGTCTTAAGTGTGGCCCTACTAAGGGTCCTTAAAGATGACTCTAATATATACACACCTATGGTTCTTTGAGTTAGTATAACTCCCAAGGATTTTTATGGATTCCTGGTTATAGCTCCAAACAGACTGTTTTTTCTCTATATGAAGTTAATCAAGTGGATGCCTTTATTTAATGGCAGTAAACATTTCCTGAGAAACCAGGGTTCTCTCATTTGCAGGTGACAAAAACTGAGATCAAACTGGCAAACGAAAAGCCGAGAGAATTCCATAGGCAAAGAAACAAAAAAAAAATCGAGAGGCGGGACTGGCTTTTGGCAATAGCTTTCTACCTAGGAACTCATACCTGTCTGTCCCTTGGCTTTTCTTTAGTTTTTGTTTTGGCTTCATTCTTAAGGAATATTTTCCACATGATGGTAAGATGACCTTTGGCAGCTTCAGGTTGATTTTTTTTTTCCAGTTGAGTAACTCCAGCAGAAATAGGGCTTTCCTTTTCCACTAATTTTACCTGAGGTCATGGGGTTGGGGGTCTGTTGACCTGATTTGGTCACGTTTTTATCTGTGAACCATTCATTGTGAGGACAGGGGGACCAATATTCTTAGCAGCTAAATTGGAATCGCTTGACAAGTATTGAAACCTTGGTATATAAGTTCTTGTACCCCAACCATATAAACTGAGAACTTGCTACAAAAAGAAAGGAAACAGGGATGTGATGTAGGTAAGAACAGTAGTTCTTTCACAGTGTACCGGGCACTGGTTGCAAAGCCAAGCCAGACACTTGAGAGCTGTCCTATAATACATAGTTTGTGAGAAAACTGCTGCATGGTTACTTTAAGGGTATTCTGGTTAAGTACTAGATTTAGGGTTACCCAGAGGAATCCAGAAATTGATAGAAGGGTTGTGTAGGAGGCTACTCTACTGAAAGGCCTTTGAAAGTTACTTGGAGGAGACTGTGTTGGGTGGTGGGTAGAAAGAATAGGCAGAGATACAGGTCATTATCATATCATAGAGAGGAAAGTGCTAAGAGATGAGGTTGAAAAAGTAGTAAGGGTATAGGTCGTGGGGACTTGTTAAGATGATGTGAGGGAGCGTGACCTCATTGATGAGGAACTGTCAGTGGGAAGGGGAAAGGTTAGCTCCAGGCTCTGGTAAGCTCATTGGTAGCATTGTGGCCCGAAGAAAATAAATTTAAGATGAGCTAGATCAGAAGCAGGGAGAATAGTTGAAATCCACTGTGGACTCAAGTGATGGTAATAGAGAGAAAAAGATGGGTAGGGTGAGGTTGGGGAATGAAGAGATATTTGTGTAAAATCAGGCCATTCTTGGTGATTAATTGAAGAAAGAAAAAGTCTAAAATGCTTCTTATATTTCACTTCAGGTAACTGGTGCATGGTAGGAAGAGGAAACCATTCCAGCTCTTTACATGTTGACTGTGAGATGTCTGCAGTATATCTAGATCACATGTGCAGCAGGCATGTGGGTGTATAAGGGTCTATGACAGCCGCAGCTAGGGACCGTTAACAAGCACTGCTGCAGGATGGAGGTGTTCAAGGAGAAGGAGTAGGTGTTAAATATAGAGAGACGAGAGGTGGGAACTCCAGAAAACACTGGGTTTAAAGACTGGCCAGGTCTGATTAACACGTGAGAGATTTGTACTCAGAGTAACAACTTCGAAGATCACAATACACAGTGTGTAAACTATTGTTATTCTCTTACTTGGTTTGAAATTTTATTTTCTTATAAAAAGAGGAATGATCCTAAAGTTGGGTGGAGAACCAGATGATAATAGTGATACAGAAGCAAAGAACACTATAAACAACCCAGAGGTTCGTTATCAAGAGAACAGGTAAATTGTGGTCTCTGTGGAGCATGGCGTATTACACAGCAATAAGTAAGAATGAAAAACTGATATAGGCATCTCGTGGATAAACAGAACTGACATTTGTGTACACTAAGTTGGACAAGAACAGGATTGGATAAGAAGGAACCCATGAGGGGATCTTCCAGAACTGATACAGTGTTCTGAATCTTGATCTGGTTTGCAGTTTCACAGGCATATGCAAAGGTAAACATTTCTTGAATTCGTACCTTTGGAAAGTATACCTTAGGTTTTTTAAAAAGCCAAATAATTAGAAATGTTCAAAAAGGAACGAGTGGATAGCAGTGTGAAGTGTTGCCAAGAGTTCTTACCTAGATAAGGACTGAAAAGTTAGATGGTATATTGTAGTGAGAACAAGAGCACCAGCTGCCAGGATGCTAGTGTAATCCTGTGCAGTCATCTTGGTGAACTGAATTCAGTCATTGTAGACAATAATCTTTCTACATTTAGACAAGAAATACTGCTTATGAATGGGTCAAAGCAATTCCGACAAACACAGTAGCAGAGAAGAAGGAAGGAGAAAAACAGCCGGAGGCGGAAACTGCTGAGGAAGTCTGTAAAAATTCAATAGAGGTAAGCAAAACAAGCACCGCCCCTCTTTCCTTCTCTCCTCCTCCCTCTCTCCCTCCCTTCGTTCCCCCTCCCCCTCCCCACTTCCTCTCTCCCTCAGAACTTTGAGATGTGGATATTGCTATAGAGGACCCAGTGAGCTTTTACTTTGTTTCACTACTGTTTATAATTTGAGCTTTGTGATCCAAGATTGTAGCATCTCAATTCCAAATGTAAAGGAAGAGTGAAGAAAAAACGTGCATGTGTGTTGTGTTGTGAGGAAGGTTCCCAGAAGCTGCCACCAGGCACTTTTTGTTTAAAGCTTTTGGCCCAGAATTTAGTTAAACAGTCACATTTAAATGTAGGAGAGCTACTGTGTTTGTGTTGATGAGCCCATCTGTAAAATCATATTCCTGCTATGGAGGAAGACAATGTTTATTTACCATTCGCTGTTAGTCTCTTCTACTTTTAAAATACTGAATTTTTCAGTGTAAGAGAAGCAAGGATGTGTCATTTTCACATAGATTAGAAGAAGACCCTAATGTTTTGTTTTGTTTTTTTCTCATCCAGGATATCCATGCATTTGCAATCCGGACCCTAGCTGAATTCACTGCCTGCTCCATTGAACTGTTTCACAAAACGGCAGCATTGGTTCTCCACGGCCAGAAGCAGGATATAACAGCCATAGAAAGGAGCCAGACTCTGTCTCAGTAAGTGTAGTGCTATCTCTTCAGCAGGATGCTGTTGACATCCCAGACATGCACATTAAAGATTTATTCATTTGGGGTATTTTTTTGTTTTGTTTTGTCTTACTGTGTTCTTGTGAGTCTACAGTATAAACTCAGCGTTTTTTATTAACTGATGCTCTGGAAACTATTTCTTAACATATTGTTAGTCTTAATAGGAATGGAATTTGATCTAGGTAAAAACAAAAAAGAATTCTAAGAATCTCATTTCTTTATAATAGTTACTAGTTTCTGAATGTATACTAGTTATATGTCGGGCATCATGCTACATGATTTTCATGTGTATTTCTAAGTTTTACAAACCCCGCATGTGATTAGTCCATATTTAAAAGAGAGGAAACATAGATTCAGAAAAGTTAAGTAGTCTGCCCAGGATTTAGACATAGGTATAAGTTATACACCCATTCCTTTTTCTGAAAATATTTCTAATTTTGAGCAAAAATATTCAAAACAGAATGTAAATAATCACAAGAGAGAGGAAAAGCAGTTTCTAAATAGACCCGATTTAAAAGAGAATTTTCCTTGGGACCAGATGAGTGCCCGGAGTGTTAGAAGCAGGAGGAGCCATCGGAGTCCCCAGGCTCCTCCTCAGCGGCAGCATCCTCATCCCTTTGCCCTTTGCGGCAGCCCTTAAGGGGCGCCAGGTGTCAACTTTAACGCCCTGAAGGGTGAGACGCACAGCCCAAAGCTCCCCGACCCTTCCCATGGGAAGTAGCTGTTGCTGCCACTTGGAATGCTCTCCTAGGCTGCCTCGTCCTCTTACTGAATGCAAGTCTTCCCTCACGTCCCACCTTCCTTCATCAAGTCCTCTAAAATAGCGCCTCCCCCATTGTTCAGTCCTTTATTCCTCTTTATTTAGCTGTTCTCACCACCTAGCGCGCACACATTTACATATAGGTGTGTGTTTATATGTGTATATGCACACTTGTGTGTGTTGGGGGTACTTGTTTGCCCTGTCCCCTTGAGCCGGTGAGATTCATGAGGAGTGGGAAGTGGCGTGTTTATACATTCCCAGTGCTCAGTGTAGTGCCTGACACATAGAGGACTTTCCTTTCCTATTTGCTGAGTAAATGAACACATGAATACGTATAATGTTGTAAACATGCATATACAGTGGATTCTCGGTTCACGAGTGCTTTTATTTTATTTGTTTTTATCAGCAAGCTAATGGATGTATTCATACCTTTCAAAGCTTTCTCCTATCGTGTTTATTACCAGAAGTGATTTGTTTTCCTCTGAGAGTTGTTAAGTATGTCTTATTTTTTAAAAAGAAAGAGAAAAAGGACGAAAAAACCCTCCTGACTTTTCTCCCTTCTTTTCCAGGGTGACGATTGTGTTGTGTAAAGAGTTGTCCTCTCTATCTAAAGAGTTCACCACCTGTCTGACAATTGCTGGGGTAAGACTCATGCTTCATATGGGCCAGTGTCTGTTCTGACTTTTAAAAAAGTTTTTTTGGTACCTGAAATTGAACTCAGGTCCTGGTGCTTGCAAGGCAGGCAGCAACACTGCTGAGCTGAATTCCCAGCCCTGTTCTGACTTTTAAAGCAGCTTTATTGAGCCATAGTTTATATATGGTAAAAGTCACCTACGTCCAGTGTACAGGTTAGTGGTATTTAGTGTGTCTGCAGACAAGTACAGTTTCATCATCTCCTCCTTACGCATTAGCATTCACTCCCTGTTTCCTCCATATTCCCCCGGTCCTAGGAAATAATGCTTATTTTATGTAGTGGAATATGTGGTATTGTGCGTCAGGTTTCATTTACTTAGCATTATGGACTTTTTTCACTCTGTTTGTACCTACACATTTGATCACTAACCTCCTCAGGCCACCCTCTCCCCCTTCTCTATCCTCTTTCCCAGTTTCATGTGGAGAGGGGGTTAATGTGTGTAATATATTCATGTAGCGTAATGTTTTTGAGGTTTATTCGTGTTTTTCCTTGTATTCATATTGCATTTTTGTTACTGAATAGTACTTCATTTTATGGCTGTGGACCACATTTTATTTACTTGTCCTTCAGTTGATAGCTGTTTAGACTGTTTCTACTTAACCGAAATGAATAATGTTGTAAACATGCATATACAGTGGATTCTCAGTTCACGAGTGCTTTTGTTTGCAAGCAGTTTAGTTCCCAAACAGAAGCATTTGGCAAAATTTTGTTTTTGTTTGCAAACTCTGCATTAGGTGACCATCTTTTCCAAAATTGAAGGCCAAATTAAGTTCATGAACCAAGGTACCACTTTTGAGTTTTTATGTAAATACCCATTTCTCTTGAGTAGGTAGGTAACAGTGAAATTGCTGGGGTGCACTGAGTAACTGCCAGATTGCTCTCCCAAGTGGCGGCTTAGTTTCACATTCTCACCAGCAGTGTATGAGAGTTGCAGTTTTTCCACATCCTCAGCAACCCTTGTTATTATCTGTTTTTAATTTTAGCTGTTTTATTGAATAAAAAGTGATACATCATTGTGGCTTTGGTTTGTGTCTCTTTAATGACTAGTGATATGGAACATATTTTCATGTTCTTGTTGGAGATCTGTGTAGCTTCAGAGAAATATCTTTTCAAGTCCTTTATCCTTTTTTTTTTTTCTTTCTGTCTTTTTAGAGTTGAAGTCTTACTAATGTCCCAGGCTGGCCCTGAACTCTTGGGCTCAAGCTCTCCCTCTTTTGTCAGCCACCCAAGGAGCTGGGACTACTGTCCCCATGCTACCATGCCCCTCTGGCTCACTTCTAAAATTAGGCTGTCTCTTCCTGTATGGATAAATTGTAGGTGTACTTTATCTTTTCTGGATACAAACTACTTGTCAGATACCATGACATCTGGTTCATGAATTTAATTCTTTCCATTTTGGTCCCCGAATTTGTATCATGATTCTGGTTGCAACCAAATTGCCAGCATAAGCATGTATATTATAGAATTAAGTTCATGAACTGAGGTAGCACTGTTTGTGGCATGCACATGATTTGGTATAGCCATTGCTTGTTGTTTCACTTTGATGTTTTCTTTGCAAGAATATTTTAAAATCTTGACAAAATTGAGCTTAACACGTTTTCTTCATTACTTGTGTTTGGTATTATATTTAAGAAATCATTGCCTAATTATGATCATAAAGATTTATTTCTGTGTATCTGTAATCCATTTTGAGTTAATTCTTGAGTATGAGGGAATTTTCATTTCTTTGCTTGTAGATACCTTCTTGTCCCAGAACTTGTTATTAAAAAGACTTTTCTTTCCTTTATTGAATTGTTTTAGCCCTTTTGTCAAAGATGAATTGAACAGGGCTGGGGATTTAGCCCAGTGGTTCTGCCACCTGGCTTGTAAGTGCAAGGTCCCGAGTTCAATCCCAGTAGCAAGCAAGCAATAAATAAATAAATAAATAAATAAATACATACATACATACATACATACATACATAAAAATTGACCATCATTACATGGTTTATTTTTGCCCTCTCCTTTACATTCTATTGATTTATATTTTGTGTCCTTATATAAGTTCCATATTGTGTTAACTACTTTTGCTTTGTAGTAAGTTTCAAATAAAATAATGTGAGTTCTTCATCTTTTGTCTCCTTTTTATAAAAGATGCTTTGACCATTTGTATCCCCAGGTATTTCCATATGACTTTTAGAATCAGTTTATGTATGTCTGATTTTCACAACACCTCTTTGTTCTTTTTTTTATGAAGTCTTCAGTATGCTTCTTGTAAGACCTGTAATGGGTATATAGATCTTAATAAAATAAAAACCCCAAGTTTTGAGCATGCTTTTTAAAGAGTAGCTTCTTAGATAGTGGTGACATTTATATTGTATAGTTACTGGCCATTGAGAGCCAATTACAGAGAGCTACAATTAACTAAAATTTTTTAAAAAATTGGACTCAATAAACATGTGCTGAAGTTGTGTGAATTATGGAAGATGATTGAGAAGTCAGTGATGAATTAGGATAAATCAAAGGCTTTTTAACAAGCAAATGAAAATAACTGTAGATTAAATGTATTCGTGTAAGTGGGGCTGCAGAGTTACTGTGGGGCCCTAAATTTGTTGTGAAACTATTGCCTAAATATAATGCTTTAAATTTGAGTTTACGTTATTGCTGTATGGGAGAATCCTGTGATCTAGCTTCTCTTTTTTCTCTTAATATTTTTCTCTTTTTATTGAGTTTATTGATACTTTGTAAGTGTACAGTATAGTTACATTCATTATTGGGATCTTGTACCTTTATGTGAGGGATCTGGGTTCTCATTTTTTCCCTGTTCCCCTGCCCTCCCTTCATCCCCTCCAGCCTCCCCTATTTACACTTTGATTCCATTTTTTCCTTTTCTCATATTTTTTTCTTTTCCTTTATTTTTTGTCCTGTACCCTTCCCACTTCTCCTGCATCTTATTATTTTCTTTAATAGACCTCCTTTGTTTCCTGAAATTCATCTTATAAGGCACACTTTTTTTGTGTGTGCCATAAAGATACTTTAGCTGTTGAGTCAAGTAGAAAGTGCTGACACACGTGAGAATCAATTTGTACTGTTTCTTTGCATGAAATGAGACTTCTCCACATGTCCTGTCTTAAAAACCATTGAGTTGTTTGAATACATGTTCCATATCTATATGTTTTGTTTTAAAGCTTTTAGAACGTTGGTGGTAAGATATACTTCTATTCTCTTTTCCAAAATGAAGATATTTAAAAAAGTCAGTAAAAACCTGTAAAGTAGTACGCTCTCAGTTTGGGTAGCACAGAATGATAAACATTTTTTCATATCCTAGAGGAGACATTTTGTGCTCTCAGTAGGCATCCTATGCCTATATTCATGTGTATGTGTGTTTCAAAATGCAATTATATTCTACCATCTTTTTTTAATGCTCTACCAACACAACACCATTTCCTTTTTTCTAGGTCAAAGAAAAGGCAGACACCCTTAACCCATTAATCACTGCAATATTTTTAGAGGTAGGTGGTAATTGTTTTTAAGTCTTTAACCCTTTTAATTAACTCTGAAATCTTTAGTTTTTGACTCCCCACCTTCCAGATTTGTAGTTTAGTCATGTTGGTGCAAATATAACCAAAACAGTGTGTATTTGATGTATATTCTCTGATCGTTAATTGCAAGGCCTCAAGTTGAAGCTGTTGAGTAAAGTGGAATGGAAGAAGCATGAGGCCAATGATGACAAACCTCTTAGAGCTTTCAGTGACACAGAAGTGCTTTGCAGCTCGGGTGTATAGGTTTGCCAGCACTGCCCTAGGCTGTCTTTGCTTAGTCTCTATTCCTTAACAACTTCCTTAATGGACACTTCTCAGTAATGATACTTTCTGGAGACCAGCTGGTGAGCATGAAGGACTGAAAATTACAAACAGGCAAGCCCTGCTTCCTAAAGGACTAAGGTTTATGTAGAGTATTAGAAAACAAATCACTTTTTGTTATTTCCTTGTCAGAAGGCTTACGTTTTGAAACACTTATCCTTGAGATTATACATTTTGTCAGAAAGATGCCTTGTGTACGTAATTCTCCTCAGTCTGTTAGATTTAAGGAGAATGGATTAAGTCCCTTGGAGAGGAGGTGTGAGAGGTCGCCTACTTGGTTATATTGCTTGCATCTGTGGTGGTTTCTGGATTGTGTGGTGTAAGAAATTTGTCTTGTAAATTAATTGAACAGACAGCAACATAGACTGTAATATGTTTAAAGCATATCTCTAGAGAGATAAGATACATTTGACTGTTTTAAATATGAATTGAAAAAAATTTAACTACTGGACTATTGCTTCTCTGGTTTTACATTATTTTCGAATTACCATTAAAGAAATACATTTAATTCTTTAGCTGCACAGTTTTCTTGGACTAGTCAGGGGAACTCTTTTGATTGTTTAAATAATTTTTTAAAAAATACAAGTTCATTATTTAGCAGGTGGGAAGTGGTAGACTTGAAAGAACTTTGCAAAGAACGGGCCCAGTCCTGTTGATTGCTGTATCCTTCTACTTTAGGAGTTTGTCCTTACTGGTATTCTTACTGTTTTCAAGCACAAAATAGGTTGAGCTAAATGATCTCCAAGGTTTCTTTTGGCTAGAAGATGAGTTATCAAATGTCACACTGAATTTTAAATAGGAGCACTAGCCACTGACAAATCCAAAAAGGTCATTTCCCTTGATATCGCTTTCCTAGTACTGTTTTTAGTGAATTATTCTTGCTTACAGATTTGAATCATTCTTTCCCTTGAGATTATATGTTTTTATCTTAAGTTAATAAACTGTTGTTATCATCAAAGGTGAGAGCTTGTCAGATATAAATGAAGTCTGGCAAATGCTGGGCGCAATGACTCTGTAACACTTCTCATAAATACGTCTGTTGTCCCTGTGATAGAAGTGTATCTGGACTGCTTCATCTCTGAAAGCAGTGTTGCTTGTTACTGTTTGTAAGCAGCTGTCTCGTCTACATCGATTGCGTTGAGATTGTGGAAGAAGAGCTGTTTTAATGGGTTGGAAGTCCTCTGGGTGCAGGATTCATACCTTTCTGAAGCCTTTTTCGGTAATTGGCTACGGTGCTTTGATAGAATCTACACCCTCGGTCAGAGAATAAATAAGCTTTGAATGCTGAGTGTGAGCAGGATTGCAAAGAACAGCTATCATTTCTGATGGGCAAGTTGGAAAAAAATGCTGAGAGATGCTGTTGTGTCATCTTACGAGCTAGATCCTTTTCTTCCCTGTAATAGTTTACTGCATTACTCAGGTCTGTGTTTATTTGGCAAGCTCCAGATTTAGTTGGGTTTCAAATATTAATCAGTTCTTTTGTTTTCCTCTAGTGTATTTTCTTTCTGTGAGACTGACTTTTTTTTCTTGTTTTTACACTCCTGCCAGGCATCAAACAGTGCTTCCTATGTCCAAGATGCCTTTCAGCTCCTCCTGCCCGTGTTGGAGATCTCCCTCATTGAGAACAAGACTCAGTCACCTGCACATGAACTACGAGTCCAGCAGCCTTTGTCAGAACATTGAAGGACAGAGATTTCACCTGGGATTTATGGTGGCCAAGAGATGGCCATTTAGAAAGGCAGGATGACAGGTTTAAAGTACAAGTTTATTTCTTCACTTGGCTGAAGTATTCACATGCTCATATAATTCTTCCCAGTTGTTATAGTTAATAAATTATTTAGAAATAGATATTTGTGGAAAGTCCCAGAATAGTAGCTTCAACAAAGACTAGTGGGGCCCTCAGGCAAGCATATTTGTCTTTGATATATTGCAGAACACGCATAATTTTGTTATGGATATAATTTACAGCTAATGGGTAAAACTGGTTGTTAAGCAAGTGAAGAACAACTTAATTCAGTGTTCTAAACTTTCACAACATGCTTGGTTTATTAAAGTCATGTATGTGCTTCTTTCTAGAGTAAAGTCTATGGCTTTATGGAAACGGAGCATATATAAACTCTGAAGTGATTACCTATTATATGTGAATTTTTGGAAATGCTCAAGAAATTTTGTCCTGTCTTTAACTGTGAGTAGGTATTTGGATTGAGGAGAACATTCCAGAATATTATGCTTGTAGCCACATGACCTATATAGCAAAGCTCCCTTGGCTTCAGATAACTCCCACCCCGGGATGACAAGCTTCAGGTTGTAGCCAGCTCTTACTCACCTGGACTCAAGGCCATTAAATGTGATTTAGAGAAATAGTTTCACGTTTGTAGATATTCCAAGTCGCTTCAGGTTGCTTTTGTTGTTGTTTGCAAAGCCCATATGCAGGATAAATTCTTTGATAGCGAATTCAAGAGGAGTGCTGAAGTCCTTTTATTCATGGGCTTTTATTATTTGAGTATTATTGAAGCCAATCATACACTTATAGAAATGATGTTTATTTATAACAGGATTTAACCTCTGAAATACCTTTTTTTTCCTTGTTCTTTTTTGTTTTAGTGTATTATTTAACATGCTTTTAAAACCACCTCTTAGAAACCTCCAGATCTTAAGCTTTTCATGTTCTCTTCAATAACTAAAAGCTATTTTGGTGTTCACTATTTTTTTAAAAAGTTTTTCAACTTTGCGGTTGTTAATGATTGAAGTAACTTGAGAGCTCTGCCCCTATCTTCTAAAATTCTGAAAATATAATCCAATGTACCCACTTAAGTGTGTTATTTCACAGATATCAAGAATTAAAATCTTTTATTGTATTTTAATTTAACATGCTTTGCATTTTCATAAAAGGCTTAAAAATGAAGCGCTGAGAAATGAGGAAGTTCTAAGAACAAACCTCTTAGTGAGTATGCCATCGAGCCCTCTGGTGAGTTTACAGGGGGTTTTGAAAACTATATCCAAATGCTTGCCTGTCAGCATCAGTCGGCTCACTTCTCCCTGTTTTACTTGAAGCCCCATCCTCGGTCATTATCAGCCAGATCCCAAGACCCATCCTAACTGTTCTTTTCCCTAGTCAATTCATGAGGAAATTGTGAAAAGAAATCAAAATGTGCTCTTGGCATATATCTTTGATGTCACAGCGCAGGAAGTCTCTTGTGATCACGTCACCATAGCAAATCAGTGTTGCCCTTTCCCACCAGTGACGCTTCTAACTGACCTACCTTTGTAAATTGGAAGACATCATCACCTGTTTCTGCTGATCAGCCCCCACATTGTCTTTCTGTGCACATTGGCCATTGCTGTGCCTTTAAACTACTTCCAAAGCAGAAGTCATTTTCCTGACTATGAATGCGGCTATATGGTTGACTTTTTAAAGCACATTTGTAAACCGAAATAAACATGGTTTGTCACAGAACTTCTTACCAGTAAATCTCATAAAGCCTGTTTAAATCTGAATCATTCACATAATAATGTAGCTGTTTATGAGAATTGAAGGACTTGAGTATTTAGTACAATGGGGTCTCTTCCTCTGTGTCTCCTACTTCTCACTGAGGGTGATTCAAACTGTGCGGATCAGCTTGTTTGTTTCAAATAAGTTGGAAATATTCTGGGGCCAGACATTTAGCACAGTTGTGCCCCATCTGCCTCAAAAGTGCAAGGTTCTGAGTTCAATCCCCAGTACCATAAAAAACAAAGTAATATTCTTATGCACGTAAAGCATTTAGTAAATCAAACACTTAAGTACCTTCCTTCTGTATTTTGCTCACCATTGGGTTCCCAGCTTCTGGCGTAATGTCTGGCTCATGGTAGGAAATATTTGTTGGTTGGGTGAAAGAAAAAGTGGAAAGAAGAAAAAGGGAAGCAGGGTGAAAGGAAGTAGAAGGATAAATGAAAAAGGATGGCCTAGTGCCTTGCGGCCAGCAGAGAACACAGAGCTGTAAGGCACTCTAGAGAGCATGTGGTTGAATTTCTTGGTTCCACCGGAAGTGACTCCCTGAAATCACACAGCTGCTTGGGGGTCAGCTGGGGTCTACAGGTTTTTTAATTCCCATTCTGGGCTCCTTCATTACATGAGAATCAGCCTAGGTTCTGCATGTCTATGCAGAGGCTACAACTTCCCAGGCATTGGAGGAACAAAATGCAAATGATGAGGCTCCCTGCCCCTAGAGAGGACTTCACCCTACGGCCTCTGCTGAATGTTCTCTTTTTCCTCAGCTCCCTGTGAAGGGGCGTAGTGAGGCAGCCCCTGCTGTAAGGAGCTGGGCTGAGGTGTGCGGGCTTGGGCCACATCTGGCTGTGATTGTAATCAGGTCAGCACAGCGGACGATTGCAGATGCCTCTTTCAGTACCCTCCAATTGCTGCTTCTCTTTGGTGGATTGATTTCTACTGTACATAGAATGGGAGAAGCATCTACTGTTCGGAATAACTGCATGGGGATGTACAGTATCTAAATCATTATTTCAATGAAAAGGGAAGGACTTTGGGCCAAGGGAAACAGCTTCCTGGAAGGATTGAACACACACCCAGTGGGTCGTGTCACCCCTTTGCATTCCCCTCTCACAGGCACCAGGAAGCAGAAGTGGTGGTCCACCCTGTCCCCGCTCAGTGGGCAAGTGCTTTGGCAGCGGCGGTGGGATGGGAGGAGAGCAGAACAGGTTTGAGAAGGCTTCCTAAGGATTCTGAGCCACCGTTTTTCAGTGAAAGTCACCAGCTCTGTGGGAAAGAT
This sequence comes from Fukomys damarensis, assembly GCF_012274545.1. Classification (NCBI taxonomy): domain Eukaryota; kingdom Metazoa; phylum Chordata; class Mammalia; order Rodentia; family Bathyergidae; genus Fukomys; species Fukomys damarensis. The sequence goes on along the minus strand of NW_022900921.1, from coordinate 7,845,788 downwards.
TACATACATGTTATACGTGTTTAAGCAGTGTTATGCTATACATGTTTGGCACAGTTCCTGGCCATAGGAGTCACTCTGGTGACTGTAGCTACAGTATGGGAGAGGACACTGAGGCTTAAAAAGGCTTTGTGCTGTGCTGCCTGCCAGCTATGCTCTGTGTGCATTTTGTGGTTCTAGGATCGCGTGTGGCCTCAAGTGGGGAAATGGGACTTCTTGGCGTAATCCTTTCTTGAGCCTGTTTCCTAACCTGTTAGGTGGAAGTAGTGACATCTCATCTGCCTTCTGATACAGTGTGCATCTCTTAAGGTAGTGGAAGCACTTAAAGGAGAATATGGCCCAGTAAGCACTCACATTTTAAAAGACGTTCTTGAGTACTAATTTTTTGCCATTCTGAGACCCTGTAAAAAAGCCAGTGGTAATACCTGTCTCTGAGTGAGGGTTAAGAGATAAAATACCAGTGCAGTTGGCCCAAACCTTGCCGTCCCCATCTGCGCTCATGTTTCCTAGTTCAGAAATCCCATGTTTCTGATTTGGGAGTTTAAGCAGGGAGCTTGGTTGCTGTGTGAGTTAATCCTGTGAGCAGACCTTGATCTAGATAGACATCCTGGCCTTTTTGAACTTGCTAGCGTTTTGATCATTTCCTTTATCCTGGACCTCTTCCCCCTCCTTACTCACTTTGTGAAGAGTGAGTTTTGCTTATGTATTTGGGAGCCAGGAAGGAGCTTGGCAGCCAAATGATGTTTCACGGAACCCTGGGCTTCTCTTGAGGCTCATCCCTCCTCTCTCCCCCAGATGAAGTGGTCTTCCTTGCCTCCTGTCCCCGTGCACAGACAAATTGTGAGTACAGCCAGCTCTGTCCCGTCCTCACACAGGCAAAGTCAGGTGGTGTGTACTAACCTTCCATTTGTGTTGGGTTTGTAAAGAACTTTATGTAATTCTCCCAGTCCCATTTTAGGATGGGGCAACGGGTCTGTGGGAGTCAAAAGGAGTGAACAGTCACAGAGCCTGAAAGTGGCCATGCTGAGACACATGTATTAGGGAGTTCTTGGGGCCCACTCAGATTCCGGGACAGTAGAACATGCACGAGATGAAATCCTTGTCCTTGGACCAGACAGGTGTTTCTCAGGGGCAGAAGAGGTATTTCCAGGTGTGAGGGCCCTCAGGTGGACTCTGCCTTCCCTCCGGTGTCAGGCTAACCATGGTGTGAAGAGTGGTGGCTGTGACTGGGTAGTGGGCAGTGGAATGTTGACCTGACGGAAGCTCCTGACTTGTGCGGTCACCTGACTTCGTATACAACACCTTAAGGCCAAGTAGAGCTCCAGTTGATCTGGGTTCAAACTAACTCAGCTACTACTTTGTAGCTGTTTTACTTAGGCAGCATATTCCCTAAGCTCTGTTTCCTTACTGGTAAAATGGAATAAAACAAGCCCACCTCTTACGAGGATGTTATGTTATGGGTATATTACTATTAACAGCTGCATAGCTGGCTACTCAACTTGTGTGTTTGGTGTCAAATGAAAATGTAGAGCAGTTCCTAATTATAAAGCAGAGGGAAGAAAGCTTTTTATCTTTTTCCAAGGTCTATTTCTTGGCCTATCGTATTTTGTATTTGTTATTGAATATTGTTCCTTAGGCACAAGGACATTTACCAGGTAGGTTCAGACCCATATAGGTGCTGTTAGCCCAGCCCATGTGTGAATAAAAGTTCTAAGCTCTCAGCACCTCACTGTTCCATTGCATATCCCTTACAAAAGCTAAATTCTGTGATAAGCATTTCAGGGTCAGACCACAGAGATGGAACCCCGCATGCAGACCTTTCAGAGTGTGGCCTTTAGCCTGTGCTGGTTGCATGCGCATGAAGCTGGCCCCGAACGTAACTTCAGAGCGTTTACTATGGTGTGGTCTGTAGGAGGTTAGTGGAGAAAGCCAGCCTTGCTCATTCAAGGGGTCAGTAGCGCAAGCTTTTGCCTGAGCTTTGCACCTCTGGCCTGGTTGTAGCAAGTCAGGACAGGTGTTACGATCATGTCTGTATGCATGGAGAAGCTGAGGCCCTGAGAGTGGAATTTGAGTGTGCTCACCTGTAGTCAGGAGCAGTGCTGGATTGAAACGGTGACTTTAGACTTTGAATCAGTGCTGAGCATCTTGAGCTCAGAGCCCGTTCTGGCCCTTGCTGCCTGGGACCGTGAGTGGCACAGGTCTGTCGGGGATGGTAGCTCAAGCCCTACCCCTCACTGGACTTCCAAACCCTGGTTCAATACTAGTCTCCCCAAGAAAGCCTTCCCTGCAAAGAACCTCTCCATAGTCATTTTTCTTTCATATACATTCACCCAAAATTCAGCCAGATTTTAGGGGAGCTCTTTAATTTATTGAAGCAATCCTCTGTTCGGGATACTCAGGTTGTTTCCAATTATTTTTCATTTACTATAAGGCAGTACACCGAGTTCTTAAGAGCATGTACTGTAGAAGCAAATTGCTTGGCTATAAATCTAGGCTACATGTGTGATCTTGTGGATATTACTTTTAGAGTCTCTGAGCTTTTGCTTACAAAATCAGGGTAATTGTAGTACCCAGGTCATGGCTCTTGTGAATATTAACATATGCCTAGCATTTTAAAAATTAGCCAAGTACTATGTACATGATAGCTCAATTTATTTTGTTAACTCTGTCACTTTGATAGTATCGTTTGATACCATTTTCCAGACGTCCTTGAATGTGCAAGTGTTTGCTTCCTGGCAGTTAAAATATTGGATCTGAAGAGGTGACCTTAAGGCTGGTGCAGAATGTGTCCACCCTTTATGGAAAGCATGTCCTGAAGATGACATGGACATTAGGGGCACAGGGCGTAGGAGTGGGGTTTGGGGCTGAGCCTTAGGCATTGGCTGGAAACATTTGTCACCGATGTGAGTATGGTGCTTGAGAACACTTTGTCCGTTTCAGGGCTGAAAAAAAGAAAAGGTGGGCCCTAGAAAAAACTTTGAAAGGTCCAGAAAGCTTCAGCTAGACCAGCAAAGAGAGCAATTCACCCGCTAGCAGTGGGTATTTTTCTCTGTTCTTGTTCTTGGATCCTGTTACAATGAAGAAATTTGTGCCATAGATGCAAAGAAATTGAGATGAAATTTGATGGGACCACTGAGTTTTAAATGCCAGGACTGTCACTTCTAGTATAGGAACAGGAAGGATTAACAGCAGCTTTTGTGGTCTGCCTGTACCTAGTTATCTCCTCTGTCAACTGTTTTCTGTTATGGATTTATGGCTTTGTGACTTAGAAATAATGTGATCCTCCTTAGGTAATGCTCAGGAAACTTCATAGAAATTCACAGAATTTTAGAGATGGAAGGAAACCAATTCTATCTAATACATTTCTAGGGCAGAAATTAAAAAATATTTTCTTTTTGCATCTCACAGGTACATATATTCATGTCACAGAGTAGACACTATGCAGGTGTACTCTGATGTTCTGTGCCCCCATCCGACACAGCTTGCTTAAATTTACAGGCAGACTGCTGTTTGGCCTCACGTGTACTCGGGGGCTGGATAGTGGTGACCACTCCACTACACTGCATGTGTGAGTCAGAATCCTGCGGCAGAATCGACTCTTGGGCCCACACGCGGAGTCCGATTGAGTGGGTGTTGGCTGGATCCCAGGAATTAGCCGCTTTAGGCTCCCCCAAGCTGATGTGAATGGGCCGTCCCCTGCAGGCTGATTACCTGCACGTGGAGGAGCTCACTGCTTTAGGAGAAAGCCTGTCCACTTTAGAACAGGTCTGACTAGAGCCCAGCCACACTTTCTGTGGAATTGGAAGCAGCCTCTGTATGAATTGCACCCACTCGACCTGTTTCCATGTTCTCTCCCTGACCCTCAATGCTCAGCAGGGCTGCCCACAATGACAGGCCTTGTTTGCCATGCTGTACATATTCCACACCTGACTGAGCTCTAAAGAGTGGGAGGTTCCCTGGAACAGGTCTGACTAGAGCCCAGCCACACTTTCTGTGGAATTGGAAGCAGCCTCTGTATGAATTGCACCCACTCGACCTGTTTCCATGTTCTCTCCCTGACCCTCAATGCTCAGCAGGGCTGCCCACAATGACAGGCCTTGTTTGCCATGCTGTACATATTCCACACCTGACTGAGCTCTAAAGAGTGGGAGGTTCCCTGTGCGCAGTGAACCACTGCATGTGTGAGTCAGAATCCTGCGGCAGAATCGACTCTTGGGCCCACACGTGGAGTCCGATTGAGTGGATGTTGGCTGGATCCCAGGAATTAGCCGCTTTAGGCTCCCCCAAGCTGATGTGAATGGGCCGTCCCCTGCAGGCTGATTACCTGCACGTGGAGGAGCTCACTGCTTTAGGAGAAAGCCTGTCCACTTTAGAACAGGTCTGACTAGAGCCCAGCCACACTTTCTGTGGAATTGGAAGCAGCCTCTGTATGAATTGCACCCACTCGACCTGTTTCCATGTTCTCTCCCTGACCCTCGATGCTCAGCAGGGCTGCCCACAATGACAGGCCTTCTTGTTTGCCATGCTGTACATATTCCACACCTGACTGAGCTCTAAAGAGTGGGAGGTTCCCTGTGCGCAGTGACAGCTCCAGATGCTGTGGGCTGACGTGACCCAGACCCAGGACTCTCAGGTGGACACGGAATCTCCCTGGCAGCGGAACAAAGGCAGCAACGACAATGATGAGGAGGAGGCCAGCCCGTGGGGATGCCAGTGAGCCCCAGACCATGGTCCTACACTCACACGCCAGGAGCAGCGAGGGATACCGAGGCTGGAAGGGTAAGGGGCCTAGAGCGGTTGCAGCAGGAGCTGGAATACTTGGGTTGGAGCTGGAGAGAAAGGCATAGAATGAGCTCCAGGCTGGAAGCCCGGCTGGACGGCATGCCCAGTGTCACACACAGCAGGGTCGGACCTTGGCCGGCACCCTGCACCTGGCAGCGGAACAAAGGCAGCAACGACAATGACGAGGAGGAGGTCAGCCCGTGGGGATGCCAGTGAGCCCCAGACCATGGTCCTACACTCACACGCCAGGAGCAGCGAGGGATACCGAGGCCGGAAGGGTAAGGGGCCTAGAGCGGTTGCAGCAGGAGCTGAAATACTTGGAGCTGGAGAGAAAGGCATAGAATGAGCTCCAGGCTGGAAGCCCGGCTGGACGGCATGCCCAGTGTCACACACAGCAGGGTCGGACCTTGGCCGGCACCCTGCACTTCTGCCACCCTGCTCCAGTGTCCTAAGCAACATGATTTCTAACCTAGAAACAGGAATTTCCGCCTCAGAAGGAGGATTTGCCTCTCTCCAAGCTTTGTGTCAGCAAAACGGACAGTCTAGCTGGAAGGAGGACTGCATGGGCTCCTAAATGACCTGAGCAGAGGTGCTCAGGTGGGAGGGGAATGGAGACAGCCTGAGAGTAGAAGCTGAGTCTGGAGATATCCAGGGGCGGGATTGGTGGTGACTGCCATGGCCCCTCTGGGGGCTTCCTGGTGCCCGGCCCACTCACCACCATTTCACTCGCCTTGTCTTGGCCAGACTTGATCGCATGGAAGCACGAAGCCGTCCCAGATGAAGAGGAACTGGTCCCACTCACTGCAGGAACTGCCTAGCAGATTTGCTGAATGGCCACACGGAAAACTGTCCACTGCACTACTTCAGACTTTTGCACTCATCTTTGCTTTATCATTTCACTTGGATCATTTTTGACATGTCCTGCAGCAAAGCTTGATGTTGGGCATCTGTATGGCATGATGATCGTGATGCTTCGGTTTCGTATATTTAGTGCAACCCTCGAAATGACCCCATAACTGCGTGAGCCAATGGGTTTAGAGAATGGAAGAGATCCAAAGCCACCCAGCTGTCAGGGACTGGGACAGGAGAGGAGAGCTCACCTGGGAGTTTAGCATGTTGCCTGTGTCACTTCACCCCAAACTCACTGAAGCTCTGACCCTCACTCTAAGTTCCAGTGTCACTGGAGCAGGGCCCTTACTTGCAGGCAGTTATTTTGGAGCCATCATCTCATAGGTGCAGACGAAGAGTGAGGAAGGGTCTTGGGTGGCCTGAAGTTTGCTGTGGGAATCTAGGTGTTCTGATTGGTTAACGCGGCTTCTCTGTGATCCCCTTTCTGGTCCCCATCTATCTTGAGTGGGCTGAACTTAGGTCAGAGCATCTTGCAAGGAACTGCCTCGAACAGGCCTGCAGTGTAAGCAGGAAGCAGAGTGGGGTGCTGACTCCATAGGACTGGAGATGGGGTCTTGCTCTGGCCCTGGCAGTGCCAGTGAGTAGATGGGAGACAGCGGGCAGATCTCTTACTGCCCCCTCCCCACTTTTTAACTTAGTTTCTGCATCTAAAGTCCTGGAAATAAAATTTAAAAACCAACCAACCGACCAACCCCAAAATAAAACTATGTAGGATTCCACAGCATTTGGCTCCATCTTCTGGCCAGTTTTGGTTACTGCAGCTTTTTTGTAGTATTGCTGTCCTCTGTGACCTTTAGGGAATTTTGAGTCTTCCAAACTTTTGTCTGCTCTTGGGGCTGGAGGTGGGTGCTGTAGGGACTTGCTCTTGGTCACACAAGAGCCTTATTAAGGACCATTAAAGTGTCCAGGTTTTCTTCTACCCAAATCTATATGTCCCTCCAAAATTTCTCCAAAATCTCACTTGTCCCTCTTCCTCCTGAGACAGAGCCATCCCATCAATAAGCACATGGCTTGCTCGACTTGCTACCCATCCCGGGAAGCCCACCTCCTTCCGGTCCCAGCTCCAGCCTTGACTTGGTGAAGTAGCCTTCTGCCTCTCCTAACCAGAGCTTTCCTGGAGCAGTGGGGATGTGGAGACAAGGAGAAGTGGAGATCTGCATTCTCTTCCGGCCCTGTCCTCTGCTGGCTCAGCCTGTCTCAACCTCAGTTTCCCCAACTGACAACGAAACAAACAGCTCTATGAACAAGTTAGAGCAATGCTTGACGTAAAAGTGCTTTATGAATTTGTGACTCTTTATTAAAGTGTTAAATTTCTAGACATCTGTTCTCTCCCTGAGGAGGGAGAAGCATAGAGGGCTCGAATAATTTCACTGGCTTCATGGAGGAGGCTGGCCTTTTATCTTCTAGCCCAGAAAGTGTGTTGGAACTACTCGCATTGACTCCAAATCCAGCCTTTCAAAATGTTGGTGCTCCATAGAAGAAGCAGAGGAGGAGCAGTTCGCTCTTCACCCTTGTTCGCTGTCTAGCCTTGTCATTTAAGGAAGGAGAGAGGGAAGGGAGAGGAAACGCAACAGGAGAGGGAGGAGAAGGAGAAAGACACAAAGAAAGGGAAGCAGGCAGAGCCCTGTCCTGGCACTTGGTCGTTTTCCTTGAGCCTTGGCCGATCTTTCTGCCCTCGCCTCCTGTGAGATCCTGTGAATCTTCCCAACACCGCGCTATGGCCAGGGCAGGCTTCGGTGGGTCTCTGCCTCTTCTGAAGACGTAGTTCCTGACCTGCCAGGCCCAGGAGGGCCGCTGGGGGTGGGGGTGGGGAGATTGAATGCACCCTCATGGTGCTGCAGGGTAGTGAGCGCTCCATCCTGCTCAGCAGATCTCCTTTCACTTCCAGTTACCTGCAGGGCCGGGAGATGACTCTTCCTTGTCAATGCGGCCTCTGACTCCCCCCAGTTGATTTGCTCTCCTGTTGGTGGCAGTGTTTCCTGGAGCAGTCACACTGGGCTGATTTAATAAGGCTCAGGCTGTGCTCCGTGGCCCCTGCAGGCCTTTGCTGACTGAGTCACATCCTTTCCCAGGACTGGCCCGGCCACCCTGTCCTCTGCTCATGACAAGCTCAGCTCACCTCTCCACACTCCACTGGGAAGCCTTTCCGGGCAACTCTTCCCTTTCCAAACCTTCCTAGAGCCTGTTGTCTCTTCTTCTTTAGCACACTGTTCCAGTTGTGTCGCAGCGAGGCCTGTCTGAAGGCTTGCTGCTGTGTGCCTTCAGGGGTTCAGAACACGAGTTGCAAAATTGCTGAAGGTCACATCTTTAGTAGATGACAAAGGCCAAAGGTTTGATGACCCTGCTCCTATCCCTTATTACTGGCCAGAGCTGAGAAGTCCACCATTTAAAGGTTGTCCTTTTAAGGCTGTCATTCCCATAAAATACAGGTTTTTTTGTGGCAGGAGGAACGCTGAGGGAGGATGAAGGAAAGGCCCCCGAGACCGTCAGAATTGACCCTAGCAGCCAGAAGTTTCTTGGGATCTCTGTTGCAGTAAACGTGGCAGCATGGGTTAGTCTGTGGTCTCTACAGGCCAAGTGTTGCCTGGTACTGCTGGGAGCCTTAGCATGCTGGGCAGCCCCAGTCCATAAAGAGAAATGCGCTTTGCTCAGCAAATCAATTTGATCATGCGGCATTGCTCTTGGAGCTCACTTCTGAAATTTAGTTCCTCTTACTTGTAGTTTTCCCTGAAAGACACTGCCTCAGCCCACAGTTACTCAGTTACTCAGCGTTCCTGGTGCTTCCTGTGGCGTCCTTTCCTTAGCAGTTGCCTGCTCAGTGGTTTCTCAGGTACACAAGTTTGATTAGCACCAGACAGTCTCTCCTGGATGGATGCTCTCCCTAGGGTCAGAACCCTGGAGCAGCCGGCCCTTCCTGTCCTGTGTGAACCCCACTTGCTCACTGGCTCCATCTGTTAGAACATGTTAGCTCTCTGAGCGCCAGAGCCTGGAGAGATGGCTGAGTGGATCAGAACCTGCCTTGGACTCGGGCCTGTTTGGGTATATCCGGGAGACACAGGGATGGCAGGGAAGGGACAGAGGATGACATAGGTTGGAGAGCTGGCTCCCTACTGTGGAGTGGGGGTGAGGAAGTGGGGTTTTTGAGGATGTTTCACTCAGAGTTGGACTGAGAAGGGCCACAAAAGGCCACGGGTGGGACTTGGGGTGGCTATGGCAGTTGTAGCAGGAGAGTCTCTGTCAGATCCAGCAGTGGAGAGTGGTAGAGCCCACAGTAGTCTCCCGAGGTGCTTAGAACTGCGGTGTGCCCACCCCTTGGCCTTTAGGATGGGGTGCAGGTTCCCTCCTGCATTCTCCATCTCTGAAACTCACCCTCAGTGGCCTCGTGAGGGAGAAAGCCTTTGAGCTTGGAGCTCCGAAGTCTTCTCACTGCGTCCACAGCCCTTTGACAGGGACCTATGGACCTTTGCTGAATGAACAATAAGAAGCTCACCTCCGCTTCAGATCCCTTTCCTGCCATTCTATTTCCTGTTTATCCATGACCTTGTTTTGGTGCCTGTCTGAATCTATTAAAGGGCAAGCTACTCTGGAAATTATTTTATTTCACACAGAGCTCTTGAAGAACAAGGGAAAAAAAAAAAGGTTTTCATAGAGTCAAGAGTCAATGTCAGAGCGAGCATCAAGGTATACTGACATCCAGCAGGAAAGCACACCGGGCTGTGTGGTAAACCCAGGGCCAGGCTAGAAGCGAAGGGGGTCTTCTCTGTAGATGTTTCTAAGAATTCTTGCGAAGGACTACTATGTATTAGGAGAGCATGGACTCTGGAGTCCAGCTTGTTTCATGCGCTTAGCCTCTCCATGGACAGTTTGAGTTTAGGTGGAACTTATTTCAGCCTCTGACTCTTAAATCTGTACAATGATATTATCCATCTGAAAAGATTAGTGTTTTAAACACGACAAAGCTGTGACTCTCCTCTGCTAGTTAGTGAGCTGCCTTCACATGTGGGAGATGCCCACTCCTGTGATGTTCTGGAGCCTAGGCCTGACCTGAAGTTCGCGTGGGGTTTCAGTTTCCTATATTCTTTCTATGCTATTCTGGAAGCTGCCTTCTTGTAATAGCTCCCCTACTCTCTTTAGGGTGGGTTTTAGTTTTCCCTTTCTGAGCCTGATACTAGGGCCTTTCTGATGCCCTGAAGTGCGTCACCTTAGCTCTCTGAGATTTGGTTTCCAGGGGTGGAAGGCAGGTATATGATTCATTTGTGCTGCATAGGGAAGTTTTTGTTGTTGTTGTTACCGGGGATCAAACTCAGGCCCTTGTGCTTGCAAGGCAGGTGGTGCCACCACTGAGCTAAATCTCTGGCCCTTCATAGGGAAGTTTTGAGGGTAAAAGAGTATATACACATGAAATAGCCATGTATACAATACACGTGTGTGTAATGCATGTGATATGGGACGTGTGTGTCTGGCACAGTACCTGGCAGAGAGGCCTGCTGAAGGCTGGCTCTTTGGATCCTGCTGACCCGGTCAACACCAAGTTGGTGTTATTTCTCCCTGGGTGGGAAGATGTGAGAAGGCTTTCCAGAGCAGGTGAGAATTGAGCTGGGCTTTGAAAAGCTGCCGAATATTCATAAATATGCAAGAGTGAGGATGTGAGTGGGCTGTGGGGACACTTGGAACCGGTGAAAGTAAGTGGAGAGTCTCAAGGTTTGCTCAGGGGATCCAGAAGATGCTGTTTTATTTTGATCTGTTGATTCACTGAGGGAATCAGAAAGATGGAAACCTGGAAGAACAGGTTGGAGTCCTAGAATCACAGAAGAGGGTTGAAAGGGCCTTAAAGGATCATCTGGCACAATTTCTTTGGCCTGCAGTGGGGATAAATATATACAATATGATAATAACGTCGTGGTCTAGTCTGGCGCTTGGCTCTGCTATTGCTGTGGGATAAGTTACATATTGTCTCTGAGGTGGATTTTCCTGTGTGATAGAACACTGGTTCTCGCCTCGTCTGCAGTTGCTGTAAGAATTTGTGGAGGCTTGAGCTGAAGATTCACTGAGAGATGCTGGGCAAGGAACTCTCCTCCTGGTCTCGCTTTTCCTGTCTGTGGTCTCCCAGGTGCAGGGCAGGCTGCAGGCGCGACAGAGGGACACGCAGGGCCAGGGAGGCAGAAGCTGCTGCTCCAGCGCAGCCAGGATTCCTCATCACTCTCCTCATTGGCTTCTTACCCATTGTGCCGGCTCCCGCAAAGCTCTCAGCTGGGCTTGCTCAGCCTCCTGGCTCTTTCTGGGGCTTAGAGAGCTGATCTCTCAGGGATGTTGTGAACCAGAGCACGAGGATCCTGCCCCATAGCATGTCCAGGACATCCCAGAGTTGGGATGGAGTAGTAGAAGAGGTTCAGAGGAAGTCATCTTTACTGAGTTCTCAATTCTGAGTTCATGCACTTTACATGTATTACCATTCTAAAATGAGGCACTATTCTCAGTATCCAGCCTTATAACTGGTAAAGGTTTGAATTTGGGTTTCGTAACTCTAGAGAAAAACATCCCTCCAACCCAGACTATTCTGATAAGCATGTCTCCAGAGCCCTCCATCCAGTATCTAATTGTGGCATTAAGGTTTGCTTCAGATCTGCAGCCTGGGGTGGTGGTGGTGGTGGGGCGGCTCTTTTTTTTTGCAAAGCTCCTCTCTGCCAGTAGGTGGCAGCGCTGGACCAAGTATAGTATGTGGTAAGGGACAGGGAGAAGCTAAGAATATGATCTTTTGTTTTCCTTCTATGGTTAGGGGCCTTCTGTTACATTTGCCATCCTCATCTATTAGTTTTGCATTTCTTTGATGCTGTTTATTGCCTTACACTCTTCCAGGTTGAATTGCCCTGTGATTTCCAAATCAGACTTGGGAGGCAGCAGAAGCTATAGTTTATGATTGCCCAGTGTTTGCCTGACACTCTGCTGGGAGCTTTCTGTGCATTACCTTGTTTAATCCTCCCTACCCCGCAAACTGTCTGACTTGGATGCTGTCATTTGGCCTCGGTCACAGAGCTGGTTAAGTGACAGAGCCAGGCCAGAACCTAGTTCTGGTCACAGGGCTGTGGGGCCTAATAATTAAACTTATGTTAAACTAATACTTGGACACGGAAGGGTTTTACTCCTGGGAACTCATGCCGAGAGGAGAACTGAGGTCTGGTAGTTCCGGTCATTCTCTAATTCTTCCTCCAGCCTTGCCAAAGGTGAAGGTCTGGGCATCAGAGACACCCGGAGAAAGTCCCCTCCCCTCCCCCTCCCCACATATGGGAAGGTTGGTCAGTGCTGCGCTCATCTGTGCCCACACATGCCCAGCTGCCACTCAGGCTTCGTCCTTGCTGCCGTTTGTGTCGCAGGGCAGGAACCTTACAGTCCTGCAGCCACACCCCTGATGGAGCCTGCAGGTGCTCCTCCTCTGGATCCTCTCTGCCTCGGTCAGGCAGTGACTGCGGGAGTCCTTCTCTGGCCAACAGCCAGTGGGTTTCTCCCGCCTGGGGTACTCTAGGTACACTGGGGACTGTATATTTGGTTTCTTAAGCCTAACTGCTTGTTCTTCAGCTTTCCCGATTGGCCCTTTATGTGTCCTGCCTCCACTCCCATTGGAAAGACCTCTGTGTGACTCTCCGTGCTTCACAGAGTCTAGCGCAAGGCTCACTATAAAATAAACCACTTAGGAAAACAGCCATCTACCATGTTATCCAAGTAGTACATATTCATTGCTGCAACCGCTAAGAATAAGCCAGAGGAAGAAAATTAAAAATCACTCCTATGATAATAGGATTCCGCTCTTCAATGATACTTTAATGGAATTGAGTTTTTCTCTTTCTCATTTTATTGTACAAGAAAAACATATTTCTTAACAGGCTTGCAGAGTGGTATTTCCAGTGAATTAATTTTTTGGCTTATCTGTATTTTTTTTTATATTTGTACAACAGAAAATTTTAATTCATGGAGACTACCATTTCATAAACCCATGAATACTTTTACTAATAATGATGACGGTAGGATCTACTTCCATCTGTTGAAGGCCTACTATGTGCCAGCAGGTTTACCTGTTTCACGACTTTGTTGAAGTATCATTTATGTATTGTAAAATGTACCTAGTTAAGTTAGTAGATCATTTCAATGTAGTGAGTTTTAGTAAGTTCACCCAGTTCTACAACATTAGCACAGTATAATTTTAAGATACTTTTATCATTCCTGGAAAACTCCTTAGGCCTATCTGTACCTTCTTTCCCTAAAACTAAGACTTAGCCAGAAAATAATCAGCCTCAGCCTTGAAAGCTAACTGCTACCGGGTGAGCCCATCCTGGTCCTCCTTGTCATCACTCTTCTCTTGTTCTGTGACTGCTTTGTAAGGCAGGCGAGGCAGGGAGAGGCTGATGGTGCCACATGTTTGATCTCTAGTTTCCAGGCTAATTATTTTCTGGTTAGGTATTATTTTGGGGGGAATATGGTAATTATCTTGGACTCCACCCTCAGCCCCCGGTAACCACTCATCTGGCAGACATTTCAGTAAATGCAATGGATGTCTTTTGTATTTGTTCGCTTGTGCACTGGTGGTTTTAGGTACAACTTTTCATTTCTAGATGAGAAAACTGAGGCTTAGGTGAGTGATTTGTCAGAATTAGCCATCGAGGCAGTGAAGAGAGGGCCTGGCTTCAGTGGAGTGTGTCTGACTCTTGAGCCGTGCTTGTCCATGCACCGTCTACCACCTTACTCAACCTTTTATGTCCTAGGTGCTGAAACTGTTTATTTCTTCTCCCTGAGGGGTTACCCTCTATACATCCTTCTGTCAAATGTTAATTTCACACTGTGAAAATGTTAATGTTGCCACGTGAACTGATGTTTTCATGTGTACTCATATTCGTGTGCATCACTGACTGGATTCTTGATAAGTATAGTGAAGTGGCTGAGAGTGTAAGCTTTGTAACCAGGCTGACTAGGTTTGAACACCTGTTCTGTTACTTTATTAGCCATAAACTGTAGACTGAGTGTTTGCCACCCTCAGATTTGCCTATTGAAACTTAATCTCCAAGTGAGCTCATTTCTGGGGCTTTGGGAAATATTAGCTGAGACCTGAGCCCTCATGAATGAGATGCAAACCCATAAAAAAGAGGCTCTTTCCCTATCCTCCTTCTCATCAGGTGAGGACACTGCAAGAAGACAGCCATCCATGAGCCATGTAGAAGACTTGAGTGGACCCTGAATCTTTAGCTTCCTTGATTTTGGTCTTCGTGGCCTCCAGAACTGTGAACAATGGCTTTCTGTTGATTATAAGACACCCAGTCTCTGGTAGTTTATATCAGACTGAGTGAACTGAAACCATGGGATTTTAGGAAGGTTTCTTAACTGCCCCATGCCTCTGTTTCTTTGCCTGTAAATGTAGAGAGTACTGCCAATGTCATAAAGCTGCAGTGAGGATGAAGTGGTTGTAGAGGTGTAGAATACCTGGCACCTGGGAACCTGTCTGCCTATGTTAGCTGTGTTTGTTGCAGCCGCTGAAGTAGGTATAGAATCCCTACTTTTCCCTGTCAATTTCCAGGTGGAAGCAGGCCCTGAGGAGGGGGCACTGCCTCACATGACTGACCAGCGAAGAAGGTCATGCTCACTTCCTCCCATGTCCTGCACTGTGGAATCCCAGCGGTCTTCCTGTGGATTGTTGGAGGAATGGCCTGGTGTAAGGGGTTGGAGATTGATAACTTTCTAGCAGCTGAAAGTCCCTGCCTAGGGAATTCAGGAGCTAAGCTCCAGAGGTGGGGAAGCAGGTTCACTTCCAGACTATGGGGTGAGAGGCCCCAGGCTCAAGGAACTGTCAGTTCCCAAGTGGATCCAGGCAGTGCTTTCCTAAGGCTCCCGTCTGGCTTCTGAGTGCTGGTACCCAGAAGCCAGAATGCTGTTCCAGCCCCATCAGTCAGCCTGCAATTAATGGAAAGGAGGCACACATGCTAGCTTGCAGATTGTGGGTGGGAGGACAGGATGTGGAGGGAATAGCTCACCAGCTCAAGGGGCGGGGGTGGCATTTGTCTGTGTTCCCTGGTGATTTGGCAACAGAGGCTGCTGGGCACTCGTGTGGGATTGGCAGCCTTTGGAAACCCTGCTGGGCACCCAGGCTGTTTCTGTCAGGTTGTAGATGGGGCCACCCCTTTGGCCCTGTGGATGGTGGAGCAGCAGGGCTGGAGCCAGGACCGGCCAGGGATGAGACAGAAATGATAGGAGGTGGGTTCTGGCCATGGATGCGGGTTAAAGGGTGTGAGCCAGGAGGGATGTGTGAGACGAGGGAGGAGCTCAGCCGCAAGGACTGAGGGGAGCAGCCTGAGCAGGTACCTGTGGGGGGATGCAGAGGCAGATGAGCAGCCTAAGAGTTCACATGGAAATCCAGCACTCTGATTTCTCTTGGAACTCTGCAGATGCAGCCAGAAGCTTATATTCCTGCCCGGCAGTATGCAGGGGCTGCGTGGTGGCTGCCCTCTTGGATAGGGTACCCCTTCCGTGGTCTGATGCAGTTGCCTCGCTCAGCCCATGTGTCTAGTGCCCATCACCATGCCTCTGTCAACTCTGAGCCAGTTTCCTTTTTTGTGTGTTTGTGACTTTTGACCTGAGGATGATGTTCCGTTCAGGACCTGCTTTCTACTTAGACAGGGTAGTCAAGAAGCTTGGGAAGGCATTACTCCAAGTGGTGACTGAAAGCCCATCCTGTTCCGTTAAAAACTGTTCTAGCGAGTGGAAAGGCTGAGACAGGAAAGGGCGTCCTAGGCTGTTGCAACATCAGGACTGGAAAGCTCGAGGCAGACTCCACCTCATGAAGAGGAGAGAGGTGATTTCAGGACATGCTAGAAAGATAGCCCAGCCCGGACCGAGAGGAGACCAGGGTTACAGTAGGGAGAGTACTGAAAAGATGCATGGGATAGGGTGCCGTGATATTCCCATGGTTACTGTCTCTTGGTACTTTTCTCATTGCTGGGACATGATGCCCAACACCTGCAAGGGCTTCTCTGTGCAGAGGCTGAGCTGGGTCTTAGCGGTGGGAAACCTCTAGGCACTGTCCATGCCTGTAGTGAGCGTCAGGGAAGTTCTGTCTGTTGAGGGAACACTCAGCAGAGTCTGCGCCTCTTTTTTGGTTCCGGTTGGGGAGGGCATCTGTCTCCATACCTGGGACTTCTGTTAGGGCCCCATCTGGGGCTGGGAAGGTAGAACCTACCCTGGGGCAGCCTGACACCTCCTGGGAACCTGCCTGTGTGGGAACAAGCAGATTCAGTGTGTGTGTGTGTGTGTGTGGGTGACAGTGTGCACACCTTTTCTGGGCCTGCTTTTAAGTTCAGCAGGGAGGGAGAAGGCTAGGTCTCCCTCTGTGTCTTCCTCTCCTGAGCCCTGCAGAGGAGCTGGTCTGACCTGGCCTGGGGTGGTAATGGGGGGCTGAGAGGCTGCAGGACCATTACTCTCCATGGAGGCTGTGCCGAGAGTCAGGAGCATCTCCAGGAACACAGAGGCTTTCTGTTGTTCCAAAGGCAATCATTTCTCTCACTGTAAAAGTAAAGCATCCTCATAACAGAAAATATGGACAAGATCATAGAGGACCATTAATGCCACCTGTAATTCCACCTCCAAGGTTGTCCTGTGGACATTTCAGTTACACCCCGCAGAGGCGCAGTGCCCCGCCACATGAGGGATGTGGAGTGGGAAAGGAGGAACAAGCCAGAGTCAGGATCTGGGCTCAGTACCAAGGCCCGTTTCTGTGTTTTGCACAGTCTTGAGTGAATGACTGGGTTTTCCTGGGCCACAGCTTTCCTGGCCTGTACAGTGAGGATAAAGGGATTATAACGCTTATGAGGCTGTTCAGAGAGCTAGGAGAGGGGTGGATGTGGCTCCGTGTCTCGTGTGTGTGTGTCTACACCAGTATTCATCTATACATATACATCCATTTTATAGAAATAAAAAATTGGGAGAATATTTTCCATCCTGTTTTATTTTTTTCATTTTGTACCTACATGAGTATGAATGTATACCACAAATCTGGGCACATGTTATGTCAGTTATTTCCTGCTCTTTGCATCCACCACCTACCGTGCCCAACTTGGGGGCTTTCTGAGCCCATTGCATGAGTCACCTCAGAACTTGTCCGGAGATAGCAGCAGTCTTGTCTGGGCTCCTTCCCGTGTGCTGAGATGTGCATGCCTTTGATGCCAGGCATTCTGCAGTCTTTGTGCTGAGTTAGCAAAAATAATTTGGGTCAGGATGGGAGAAGGGCTGGAGCTTAGAGCAGAACCCCCTGCGACATGTTGCCATCACCCACCAACTCCTCCCCCTGACCACCATCTGCCTGTGGCACCAAAGTCAGTAGGGTGGAAAAAAGGGAAGGAGACAAGGGGGCAGTTCCCGCAAATCTTCTGTCCCCTCTGTCTCTCCCCATCAGAGGCTTTTCTCTTTCCCAGCCAAACTATCCCAGTGAATTTAGAATTTGCAATTAAAACCCAGAGGGAGGGCTGGTTGCCCTGCAATATGTAATCCCAGGAGGCCAGCAGGCACAAAACCTTCATTTGTCTAGGAGGAAAAAAATACAAAGGAAAAAAAATACAGCAGCTCTCATTGTCCCTGATTCCTCTACAGAGTGACAACAAACACCAACCAATATCTCAGCTGATTATTATACAGTGGGCATGCACAGTGACTTTTTAAAGAGGTCATTGATAACTCTTACAGGGCAACTTTTGCCCACTGCAAGAGATTACAGTATATATCCATACTTCTCATTTTCTCATGCCCTACTATTATATATAACTGAGATGTCATTCTTACGCCTGAAACGTGGCTGAATCTTCTCGATAAAAGAAGGCTTCTCTGGCTTGAGAGCCTTTATTAGGATTGGGTTTTGGGGCATGAGTGGCCTTTCTGGAAGTTGTCCTGAAAGCTCTGTGAATGAAGCAGTGAGATTCCCATGGTTACTCTGTCTTGGTTACTTTTCTCATCGGTGGGACCAAATGCCCAACGCCTGCAAGTGAAAAGAGGAAAGGTTTACTTGGCTCACAGTTTGGAGAGGTTTCAGTCCCTAGGTAGCTGGGTTGAAGGCAGGCTGGCGTGGCAGAGGGGCCTGGCAGAGGAGAAACAGTCCATGGCATAGCCGTCAGGAAGCAGAGCTATCCTTTCCAAGCCACACCCCCAGTGACCCACCTCCTTCAACTAGGCTTTACCTCCCGGGATCACATTCAGCTATGAACTCATCCCTGGACTAATCCACTGCTAGGTATCATGCCCGATAATCTAATCATCCCGCCAAAGCCTTGCTTAAAAGTGCATGAGGCTTTGGGGGAAGATCTTGTTATAAACCATAACACTCTGCTGGGCAGAACATGTGTCTGCCCTTGGCTAGCTTCCTGTGCATTCCCACTGTAGAGCTCACATTATCTGGGCATAGGCACAGGGATGAGGGCCATTTATACCCTTAGTGAGCAGACGCCATCTGCCCATCCTCGGAGGTCTGCTCAGCATAGCAGGTCAGGAGTGTATGTGCATATGCGTGGGGTACATGGGCAGCGACCACAGGACAACCCAGTGAGGCTGGATTAACAGGCACTGAAATTGCAAAGGCCTCTGGGACGTCATTCCAGGGCCATGGAGGAGGCAAAGGCGGGCAGAGGTTGAGTTGACCACTGAGAAGGGAGAAGTCTGGAGAGTACAGAAAGAGGAAGAGATCCAGGTTGTTTAACTTGAGCAAGTTTGATGGGTTCCTCATTTTCTTTCTCAGTAGGTCTTGGCAAGAGGCCATAGGGCAGCATCACGGGCAGGTAGGATTTCACAGGGCAATTCCTTGGAGTTCTGATGGCTGCTTTGGCTATCTGGGGAGAGAATCTCTCCCAATGGATGCTCTTTTCATTCCTAAAACTGAGTGGCTTTTCCCCTTCCAACATTTTTAATTGGCATTTGCTTCCTAATGCCCGTTTTCAATCTGGTGCAGGTCTGTGATGGAATTTTCATTTGCAACAAACTGAGGGGAAAAAGGGCTGTATAATGAATATTTAATGAAGTTGGATTAATTTAATTTTAAGAACTGCCCTTTATTCTGAGGAAATGACCATCCTTTTGGTGTTAAAATATTCTTTCTTTTATGAAACGATTATGAAAGTAAATGGCATTTTCTTTCCATCTTCTGACTTGGTAATTTCAAAAGCTAGAAATTTTAGGCTGATGCCTTCATGTGAATGTCTCCCTTAACCCATAGCCCCACTTTGTGTTTGTATTCAAGTTTATCAAACAGAATCCACACATTTAGTGTCCACTGGGTTATGTCCTCTTGAGGGGGAGTCCAACTCATGGGTTTAGTTCTCACTATATCATCAAATCTAATTCTTTTTTTCTGGTACTGGGAATCAAACTCAGGGCCTAATCCTTGCCAGGCAAGCACTGTGCTGCTGAGCTACATCCCCAGCCCTCAAATCTAGTTCTTTATCCAATGATACGTCCTTCAGCAAATATCACTAGTCCACTGTGTCCAGGCCTTGTCCCAGGAGCTGTGACAGTGGCCTTTTCTCGTGGTGGAATGTGTCATGCTTGGCCAACTTTCTCATGCCTCCCCACCTTACGAGGCTGAAGATAGCTCCTCAGTGGAGATCCGTGCCAAACCCTTTGACCTGTGAACGTTTCCTTATTTGCAAAAGATGTGACAAAGCTATTATCGTGAAGGTAGGGTTTTCTTGGATTATTGGGGTAGCCCTTACATGTACTCACTCCTTAGAAGAGTGATACACTCACTTGTATCCTTAGAAGAGCAGTGGAGGAAGTTTTGAGACAGACTCACAGCAGAGAAGGAAGCCCTATGAAGATGGAGGCTGTGACTGGAGGGATACTGTCTGAAGCCAGGACGTGCTAGTGGACATCAGAAGCCACGAGAGACAAAGAGTGGGTTCTTCCTTGGATCTTCTGTGGGCAACGTGGACCTCTGCTGCCTTGATTTGGACTTCTGGCCTCCAAAATTTTGAGATAGTAAATTTCTGATTTTCCCAGCTACCAGCTTTGTGGAAAGCTGTTATAACAGCCTTAGGAAACAAATATAGCTCTGACCAAGACCAGTAAGAGAGAAAAAGCCAGGATGCATTACCAGAGTCTAGTTGTCCTGAAGGACTAGGCCCAGCTATATCACCTATTACTACAAATTCTGTCTACTGGCTTTTGGCTAGTTAACCCCTCCCTGATATCTGTCAAATCTTTTTAAAGTCAACATATGTAAAAATTCTTGATAATCTTGATCCCTTCTCCCCACTCCTTAAACTCCCTCCTCTTCCCTCCCTGTGATTCCCTTCTTTT
This sequence comes from Fukomys damarensis, assembly GCF_012274545.1. Lineage (NCBI taxonomy): Eukaryota > Metazoa > Chordata > Mammalia > Rodentia > Bathyergidae > Fukomys > Fukomys damarensis. The sequence continues at coordinate 7,825,787 of NW_022900921.1, read as the reverse complement.
CCAAAAGGTTTGCCTCCGTTTTTCATACAATTGCTCCTGAATTTTACTCTTTAATTAATTTGTATTTCTCATATAAGAGAAACTGTGTGATATTTAACTTTCTGTGTCTGACTTATTTCACTCAACATTATGGACACAAGATGCATCTATTTTCCTTCAAATGACTTGGTTTAATTATTCTTTTGACTGAATAATATCCCACTGGTCTTTCTATATTACATTTTCTTTATCTGTTTGTCTGTTACTGGGAATCTACGCTGTTTCCAGAATTTAGCCACTGTGGCTTGCACTGCTGTGAAGATGGTTATGTATGTTGTCACTGTGTTATGATGTCTTTAATTGTTTCTGGAATATACCTAGCAGGGATATAGCTGGTTCAAATGGGATTCTCTATTTTTAGTTTTTTTGGGGGGAATCTTTATACTGATCTCTATAGTGGTTGTACCGGGTGATATTCCTATCAGTGATGTACAAGGGTTCCTTTTCCCTCACATCTTTTCAAGCATTTGTTGTTTTTTATATTCTTAATGATGGCCACTCTGACTGGAGTGAGATAGAATCTCAGAGTTGTTTTGCAATGATGTACAAGGGTTCCTTTTCCCTCACATCTTTTCAAGCATTTGTTGTTTTTTTATATTCTTAATGATGGCCACTCTGACTGGAGTGAGATAGAATCTCAGAGTTGTTTTGCTTTGCCTTTCCCTAATGGCTAAATAGAGGAGCATTTGTTCATGTACTTATTGGCTATTTGCACTTCTTTTTTGGAAAGTGTCTATTCTATTCATATGCCCATTTCTGATTGGGTCATTTGTTTTTGCAGTGTTAACTTTTTGAGGTCTTCATATATTCTAGAGATTAGTCCTCTATCAGAAGAGTAGCTGGCAAAAACCCATTCTGTAGGTTTGCTTTTCACTATGTTGATTCTTTCTTTTGTCTTGCAGAAACTGTTTAATTTGATGTACTCCCATTTGTTGATTCTTGGTATTATTTCATCCATTACTGGAGGTTGGCCTATCATTTTCCATCCTTTTATTTTCAGTCTGTGTTTTCTTGTGGATGAGGTGCATGTCTTTCAGGCAATTTTTAGTTCAGTTTTGATTTTTGATTCAGTCTATTGTTCTGTATCTTTTGATTGGAGAGTTAAGTCCATTTACATTGAGTATTATTATCATTGAAAGATATTTACTGATTCCTTTCTTTATATTACTCTGTTTTTCTACTACTTGTGGAATCTGCCAATCTTTATCACCAAAACCTAGCATGTGTGAGGTGTGGATTTCATACCCAGCACTCAAAAAAAAAAAAAAAAAAAAAAGG
>NW_022900921.1:7813628-7815749 GCF_012274545.1 Fukomys damarensis | reverse complement strand
AACAGCCCTGGAAATCCTTACATACCTTTCAAAATGGAAAGTCCATGTCAGAAAGCTGCAGGGAAAGGAAGGGAATAATGCCCCCCCACTCTGCAAAAAAAAGATCTAGAATGATTCATCCTGAAATGATGGATGAGGGGTGATTTAACAACTCTGGCAGAGGAATTTCAAAAGCCTGGAGACCGGTCCCTCAGGAACAGAAAGGGAGGAAAAGGGCTTGAAGCTAGAGCATGCAGGAACTAGGTTAACCATCAAGAAGGATTTCTTTCGATTGAGACAGTCATTAACACAGTAGAGTGGGTGTGAAGGGCTTACAGAACGGTGCCTGGGGTGGTAGAAAGATTACATACAGGCTTTGAAGCCATAGGTTGAATAATTGGCTATGCTACTTTTGAGCTATGCGACCTTGGGTCACATACTGACCTTGATAGGTAGAGATCTCAGCAGGAGGACTGGATGATGTGTGTCACATTCCTGGCCCACTTAGAGGGCTCAAAACTGATGGTGCTTAGTATGATAATATAGTAATGATCCTGATGACACGGTAAGGGGTCAGGTGGGTCAGCGAGTCTTGCTAAGGGAAAAACCCTATGCTTGTAAATGACCCAGGAGCCAAGACAAACCCTTGGCTACCTGGTGTGTGAAAGAGGTAAGTAAGCTCCTCTGGAACTCTAGGCCACAGACTCTACATTCCTCCCTCCCAGGCAAAAATATGGTATCAGTGATGCAAACATTATTCAAGAATCGTGAGAATCTAATGCCTGCAAATATTCCCTCACCTGGGACATGAGATGTGTAAGGAAATTTTTATACAAAAGGAATCCACTGTAGCTGCATTTATGTCTCCTTAGATCTGGGAAGATCCTAACTTGGCTAGAGAAGCTCATGGGTAGCTGAAGGCCCCACTAGGGATTTGGGGCGCATTTGAGAGATGCTACCTTGGATTTCACCCTGCATAAACACTTTGTTCTGGCTTATATCTAGTTTATTTTAGGAAGTATTCAGAAATTATTAGTGTCAGTGTGTGGAATCTTGTTTGTCCACCTGACAAATGCTGTCCCAATTACTTAGGAAGACGGTGCAAGAGTCAGAGGGAGGGATTAAGTAGTACAGACTGATTTAAGAGAGGGTGTGTGGGCCGCCGGAGTAATCACAGGGAGCTTTTTGAAGGAGTAGGGTTTGTCTGAGCCTTATAAAGAGTAATAATAGTCCTTGGAGAGGCAGAGTCAACTGGGGATGGGGTGAGGGGGACTGCTTGGACTGATTTTCAGGGGTAGGAATGACGCAGTGATTAGGAATAAGCCTTTAGGAGAGGAGTGAGAAGTGAGACTGGATCAGCAGAGTGGGAAGAATTACTGGGTCTTTGGTAGTTGTGCCCATTAGGGCTTTGACCTTGATATCCTGGGCAATGAGGAGCTAGAGCAGTTCTGCTGTAATAAAAGGAAGCTCCTTGGCAAGACAGTGTACCAAAGTGATTGCAAAAATCAGTGCTGTAGCTTTGTAGTCATCCCAAACCCACAGAAGAGAACCTATGGAAAAATTCAATTCTTTTTTTTTAATAATTTTTTTTCTTTTATTGAGTTTATTGGTACATTTTAGTTATACTGTAAATTACCTTCATGATTGGGATCTTGTACCTTTACATGACAAGTCTTGGTTCTCATTTTTTTCTCCTTGTCCGTGCCCTCTCTTCACCTCCTCCTCCCTCCCCATTTACAAACACTTTATTTCCATTTTTTCATTTTGTCATATTTTTCTTTTCCCTTATTACCTTTCCCCTACCCTTCTCATTTTCCCTACACCTTTAGCCCTTTTCTTCCTACTTCACATGGTCATTTATCTCATTAGGATCTTATGTACTATTATGGCTTTTCACATAAGAGAAACTATTCAGTATTTACACATGTGTGACTTATTTATTTCACTTAGGAGTATACCCTCAAAATGTATCCATTTTCCTATGAATGAATCTCAATTCTCATTCTTTATGGCTGAGTAGTATTCCATTTTATAGAAAAACCACATCTTTATTCAGTTTCCAACTGATGGGCAAATGGGCTGTTTCCAAGATTTAGCTATTACAAACTGTGCCGCTATAAACATAGGTGTGCATATATCACT
>NW_022900921.1:7807957-7812691 GCF_012274545.1 Fukomys damarensis | reverse complement strand
GTCTCTGTTGCCTAGAATGGCTTTTGCAATTCTAGGTCTCTTCTGATACCAAATAAAATTTTAGATTGTTTTCTCTATTGCTGTGAAATACACTGTTGGGATTTCAATAGGGATTGTGTTGAATCTGTTTAGAAGTTTTGGAAGTATGGCCATTTTCACTATATTGATTCTTCCTCCCCAGGAGCAGGGGATGTCTTTCCATTTTCTTAAATCCTCTTCGATCTCTTTTTTCAGAGTGCTGTAGTTTTCACTGTAGAGGTCTTTTGCTTCTTTTGTTAGGTTGATTCCTAGATACTTCACTTTTTTGGATCCTATTGTGAAAGGAATTGTTTCCCTAATTTCTCTCTCCATGAGTCTCTTGTTTGTGTACAAGAAGGCTATTGATTTTTGGGTGTTGACCTTGTATCCTGTTACTCTGCTAAAAGTGTCAATTAAGTCTAAAAGTCTTTTGGTGGAGCTTTTTGGGTCTTCAATGTAGAGTATCATATCATCAGCAAATAATGACAGTTTAACTTCTTCCTTTCCCATCTTTATTGCTTTAATTTCTTTTTCTTGCCTAATTGCTATGGCTAATGTTTCCAGAACTATATTGAAGAGGAGTGGTGATAGTGGACATCCTTGTCTTATTCCTGATTTTAATGTGAAGGTTTTCAGTTTTTGGCATTTAATATGATGTTGGCTGTTGGTTTTTCATAGATAGCCTTTATTAAGTTGAGATATAGACCATCTATTCCAACATTTTGTAGGGTTTTTATCATGAATGAGTATTGAATTTTGTCAAATGCTTTTTCTGCATCAATTGAGAGGATCATGTGGTTTTGTCCTTGAGTTTGTTAATATAGTGTGTTACATTTATTGATGTATGTATTTTGAACCATCCTTGCTTGCATCCCTGGAATAAATCCGACTTGGTCAGGATGTATGATCTTCTTGATGATCCTCTGTATTCTGTTTGCTAGTATCTCATTAAGGATCTTTGCATTGATATTAATTAAGGAGATTGGCCTGTAGTTCACTTTTTTAGTTGCATCTTTCCCTGGATTGGGAATCAAAGTGATACTTGCTTTTAGGAATGAATTTGGAAGTATAGCTTCCCTTTCAATTTCATTGAAAAGTTTGAAGAGTAAAGGCAGTAGTTCTTCTCTAAATGTCTTGCAAAATTCAGCAGTGAATCGATGAGGACCTGGGCTTTTCTTTGTTGGTGAATTTTTAATACATTTTCAATTTCACTAATTGTAATTGGGGTGTTTAAAATGTTTTTATCTTTGTTCAACTTTGGTAATTCATAAGTATCTAGAAATCTGTCCATTTCTTCTGTGTTTTCCATTTTATTAGAATACAGGTTCTCAAAGTAGGTATTAATGATGCTCTGGATTTTTGTTGAAACTCTTGTGACTTCACCTTTTTCATTTCTGATTGCGTGGATCTGAGCTTTTTCTTTCCTTGTTTGATAAGGTTAGCTAAGGGTTTATCAATTTTATTTACTCTTTCAAAAAACCAACTCTATGATTCATTTATTTTTTGTATTGTTTTCTTAGTTTCCATTGCATTGATTTCTGCTCTAATCTTTATAATTTCCTCTCTTGTTTGAGCTTTGGGTTTTTCTTGTTCTTGTTTTTTTAGGAGTCTAAGATTCATCATTAGGTTGTTTATTTGAACTTGTTCTGTTTTCCTAGTGTGGGTATTCAGTGCTATGAATTTTCCAAGTAGAACTGCTTTCATTGTGTCCCATAGATTCTTGTATGTTGTGTTGGCATTTTCATTTATTTGTAAAAACTGTCTGATTTCTTCTTTAGTTTCCTCTGTGATCCATTGATTGTTCAGGAGAGTGTTGTTCAATTTCCATGAGTTTGTGAAGTTCCTACGGTTTCTTGTGGTATTGATCTCCAGCTTTATTGCCCTGTGATCTAATAATATACAGGGAACAACTTCCGATTCTTTTGCATTTATTCAAACCTGTTCTGAGCTAGTATGTGATCTATCTTGGAGAATGACCCATGTGCAGCTGAAAAGAATGTATATTCTGATTTTGTGGGGTGGAACACTCTATAGACATTTAATAAGTCCATGCATTCAAAAGCTTCGTGGAGTTCTAGTATTTCATTGTTGATTTTCTGCCTAGATGATCTGTCTGTTTGTGATAGTGGGGTATTTAGATCCCCCATTAAAATTGTATTAGTGCTTATTTGGTTTTTCATGTTATTTAATATTTGTTTTACATAGTTGGGGACATTTATATTTGGTGCATATATGTTTATGATTGTCATCTCTTCCTCTTGAATTGTTCCCTTTACAAGGATGTAGTGGCCTTCTTTGTCTCTCTTGATTACTTTTGGTTTGAAATTTACTTTGTCTGTGAATAAGATTGCTACCCCTGCTTTTTTCTGGGTTCCTGTGGCATGGAGAATTGTTTTCCACCCTTTCACTTGCAGTCTATGGGCTTCTTTTTGCATTAGCTGTGTTTCTTGTATACAACATATTGTTGGGTTTTGTTTCTTAATCCATTCTCTTGATTGGTGAATTGAGGCCATGAACATTGATGGTTATAACTGATATGCACTGACTTATTATTGTCATGTTATTGTCCTTTCATTGACTCTTTCTAATTTTTCCCCCTCTTCTTTTAGCTTCTTGCCTTGACTATTTGATTTGCTCTGTTGGGCCTCAGAGTGTTGTGAGCTTCATTGTCTTTTTCCAGGATATCGTTTTGAATTCCTTGTAGTGCTGGTTTGGTGTTCATGAAGTTTCTCAGGTGTTCTTTGTCATGGAAGTATCTTATTTCCCCATCCATTTTGACAGAGAGTTTTGCAGGATACATCAGTCTAGGTTGGAGGTTCTTTCCTTTTAGGACTTGGAATACCTCACTCCAGGCTCTCCTTGACCTGAGGGTTTGTGTTGACAAGTCTGCTGTGATTCTGATGGGCTTTCCTTTGCATGTGATTTGTTTTTTTCCCTCTTGCTGCTTGTAGTATTTTGTTCTTCTGTTGAGTTTCTGGCATTTTGATTATTATATGTCTAGGTGTAGATTTTTTTTTTTTTATCGTGGCTAGTTGGAGTCCTATATGCCTCACTTATCTGTATGTCAAATTCTTCCCCTCTGTTTGGGAAGTTTTCTGTCATTAATTCTGTGAACAGCTTTTTTTAAGTCATTTGCATTTTCTCCTGCTACTTCATGGATTCCTATCAGCCTTATGTTATTCTTCTTTGCATCATCTAGGAGTTCTTGGATCAATTTCTCATCATCCCTTACTGATTTTAAGATACCTCTCTTCTCATGGTCACTGACTGCAATCCTGGCTTCTATATCTGAAATGCTATCTTCGCATTTTTTATTCTGTTGTGTACACTTTAAATGGAGTGTTTAATCTCCTGGATATCTGTCTGAATCTGTTTTATGAATTCCATTTCTTTCCTATGTTGAGCGTTTATTATTTCCATTTCTTTCTTATGCTGGCCCTTCATGGCTTCTATCATGGTCCTGAGCTCATCTATTTTTTTTGTCAGTTTCTGTTCTAGTGTCTCAAATCATGAGTTTGATTTTGTTCACCCTCTCTCTGGTTATCTGGGAAATTATTTTTGTTTTGAATTTTTCTAGAGCCTGATTGATCTCTTTTGTTACTTCCTGTGCTTTGACTTCAGGGTGTACTGCTGATTCACTGTCAGCCTTTTCATCTTCATTTGCCCTACTGTTTTCCATTGGTGAACTGGAAGTCTGTCTTTGTGTCTTGCTTAAGTGTTTTCTCATTTTTATTGTTATTGTTGGGCTGTCCTTAGTTTAATCTCTGGGTTATCACCCAAATCTTCCTGATATAGTTGCGCCCTAGTGTCTGGGTCTCTAACGACCTATAGACATTCTCATCTTCATAACATCAGAGAAAATGGCTCATCAAATCAACCACAATCCTTTATCCCAGCTGATACAATCAGCAACACAATATGATCAAGCACAACTTGGAAACTGACCACCTGTTGTAGTCACTAGTCTATCACCCTTAAACCATGTGAATAAAATTGAAATCAAGAAACAATCCAAAATATGTCTGCAGTGAACAAACTTTTCAATATAGTATATTTACCATATACTGATGGGGGCTCAGACAGAGCAAGGACGCAAGACCCCTGATCTCAGGTAGCAGATGGCAGAACCCCACGATGTAGACTGACCTGGGTTGCAAGGCCCAGATTGAGTTCCCTGACCTCCTGAAAAGTTGAACTCCACACCGTTCTACTACAGGTTTCCCACCCCCTTTCTTTAAAGATGTTCGAAGTTGGGAACTCAGAAAAATACCCTTTATGACTACCTCTGCCTCTGCAGAGTGGGTCCCAAGACTGGCACAATCAGGAGGTGTGAAAGTGTGTGGTGGGGGTCAGAGGCAACTGTGCGGCTCCCTTTGTGGCACTAGAGCGATGGCGGTGGTCTGGCAGGGGAGGGCAGGGCTAGCTGGCCTGAGGTCTGTGCCCAAGCAGGCCCTCCTGGTGCTGGAGCGATGGTGGCGGCCTGGAAAAATTCAATTCTAGCAATAATCTATAGTCATGGTTTTATATTTCGAAAATAGAGAAGAGTATATGAAGAAAAATATTACTCTTATTCTTAGATACTCATATTTTAAAGAATTTTTTGTGGTTTCTCTCATTCATTTTTAATATACTTTTTATATGTACATACATTAATATATATAAAATATATATATTCAATGTAACATATTTAAAAAGTGCTTTTAATTAGTATGAGCT
>NW_022900921.1:7803569-7807790 GCF_012274545.1 Fukomys damarensis | reverse complement strand
ATAAGTATGATTTCTGTGTCTGTGTGTCTGTATTTAGATTTGTTTGCATGAAAGTATAAGAATAAATTAAAGAATTAAAGAGTTTCCAAAAATTTTGCAAAATTGCTTTCCAAAAAGGTAGTATCATTTTACATATCTATTAAATGATTGATCATGTTTTGCTTAACTACCTCTTACCTTTACTGTGTCTTTTAAGTTCAAAAGAAATATCTTTATTAAATTGGAAAGAGTGAATATATTTTTTAGTTTTCATGAATATGATTACTTATAAAGCTGAATATTTTTCTGTATATTTGTATTTGCTTTAAAATTCTATGAGGTGTTCATTAATGTCTTCTGCCAGTTATTTATAATTGTATTATTATATATAATTGTATATAATACAGATGTGTATAATTGTGTATAATACAGTTATAATATTGTATTATTATTGTTTTTATATAATATTTTAATAGTTTTTTTCTGATTATAAGACTTCTTTTTGCAAAAATAAGGAAATGAAGATACATTTTAAAAGGGAAGATATGCATTAGGCATAATCCAGTTATCTAGAATTAACCACAGTTGGTATTGTAGTGAATTTACTCTCAATATATTTTCTAATCATATATATCTATATATCTATAGATATTTATATATGTATGCATATATGTATATACAAATAATACTTGTACACATATATAATTAGGACAATATTTCATTGCATAGATAGACCTCATTTATTTGATAGCTCCCATAGTATTGAGATTTTGAAAGTTTTTCATTGTTTTCTGTTGTAAACATGTCAACAGTGAATATGTTGTAGCTATGACTATATGCCAACATTGTCCTATTTCCTAAAGAAAACCTCTGAGCAGTGGAATTCTCAAGTCATAGGGAAAATGAATTTGATGTTCTGGTATGAATCATCATAATGGTCTCTACAAAGTGTTAAGATGCAACCAGACTGTTTCCCTACTATGTCAACAATGTCTGGTGCTGTTGTTTTACAGTGTCATCAGTCTGTTATGTAAAAAATATATTTCTTATTTTGGTTTACTTTTATTTGATTATTGGGAAGATCAACAGGTTTTTAACTTGCTAGTTACCTGTCTTGTACTTTCCTGTCTGTGTGTGGTCCACTTTCCCTTGGGATATTTATACTGAGATATTTACACTTATATTTGGCCTTCATATGTGCTGTTTAAAAAAAATAGTGATGCCGGGTGTGGTGGTGCACACCTGTAATCCCAGCACTCAGGAGGCTGAGGCAGGAGGATCACTGTGAGTTTGAGACCAGCCTGGGCTACATAGTGAGTTCTAGGTTAGTCTCAACTACATAGTGAGACCCTATCTCAAAAAAAAAAAAAAAAAAAAAGTGAACTCCAACAGTCTTTATCCATAGGAATCTTTTATTTACTTTGATTTTTCTTATTAGAAGATCTGAGTGATAGTTTCTAATTACCTTTTTGAAATGGGGGGAGAAGAAGGATTAGTTGAAAGTAGAAGGAAGGATTATAACTTAGAGAAAAGGAAACAGAAAAAGGGAAAAAGCCAGAAAAGAGACATAAACCTTCGAAGTCTCAGCCTAGTGACTTCCTTCCTTCAGGTGGGCCTTATCCCCTCATGCACTTATCAGTGGATCATTCCATACGTAGACTCTGAATGATCCAGTCGTCTTCTGAAAACCACCTCTGAACTCATGATAAGCAATCAGGGCACTGACTTTACCCACAGATGGATCTGTTGCTGAGTTAATTAAGGGATAAAGCCCAGCTGAAGGAAGTGGTGTCACTGGGGTGTGCCTTTGCAGACTTGCATCTTTTTTTTGGCTCTTACCTTTTTTCTCTGCTTCCTGGCTGCCATGAGGTGAGCACCTTCCTTCTGCCAAGTCCTTTTGCCATGAAGATTCTGCCTTACCACAGGCCTAAAGCAGTGGAGCCAGCTGACCACGGACTAAAACCTCTGAAACTGTGAGCCAAACAAACCTTTGCTCCTTTAAGGGGTTTGTGGAAGGGATTTTGGTTACAGCAATGTAAAGCTGACCAATTTAGCCAACATCATCTGCATCTTGATAATTGACACTGGGTGTGTGTGTGTGTATTTATGTAAGTGTGTATACACACATACAACTCTAGGAGGGCAGGCATCAGGCATCTTTAGTCACCTTACTGGCTGCTTCGCAAAGCGTTCCAAACAAACCCAAACACAGCAGGTGCTTCATTTATATATTCTAAATAGATTGGATTAGTATAAAAGGGTCAGTGGCTTGTCTGCTTTGCCTACTAGTGACTGTACACTGATGAAAGAGTCCTCTCTCTGTGTGAATATTTATGGGTCCCTGAAATTTCTTGTGGAGAGAAAAAGGTTAAAAAACGGAATTATTTATAGTAATAGCTAAGATCGTAACTGTAAGTACTAGAAGTTGACTTGACTCAGATCAAGTAAAAGGGGGAGCTCATTATAAGGATGTAGCTTGTTTTAATGGAAACCAGGCAGAAACATAGCTAGGCTCTAGGGAGAAACTAGACTAAAAATGAGACATTTTAATCTGTGCAAATGTTTCCTTTTCTGGTTGATTATTGTTTAATTTACCCTGAAAACAAGTTTTTTTGTTTTGTTTTGGGGACAAAGAGATGCCAAAATATAGTCACATCATAGCTCTTGAGATGCACTTACTCTATTGGACTGAATTAGAATCTCCCAGCCCCACTTGCAAATTTCCAACAGAAAGGAGCCAGCAATGGTGAGTTGGAGGCAGTTATGTTGCTTGATGGTGGATTATGGGGCTGGTGGACTGGCTGGTGAAGATGTGGTCACTCATGAAGAGGTCTCCAGTGATTATAAGCACCCTGGCTCTGGGCTGGGTAGAAAACACTGTCTTTATCAGCCAAGCTCTACTGGGTGTCATCCTTTAGAATAACCTATCTGGGCTCAATTCATTTTAGCCAAGGATTTTACAAGACTGTCCAGAAGAGGGCACGTGTTCATAGGATTACCGTTAGGAAATGTTCTATATGGGAAAGTTTGGCCGCAATTTTAATACATGAGCTTTGGAGTTAGTGATACTTTTAAGGACCCAGATCTGCTTGGCTAAACTTCAACTAGGATTCCAGATTTAACTACCTCCTGGGGTTATGTATATCCAATGCAATGTTCAGAATATAATTGTACTGAAAAGTCATTTATTTATCTTAATTATAATTTAACTGTGTGTCCAGTATTTTATCTGATGACCCTAACCCTGACACTGTTAACTGTAAGTAGAGAGGAAGATATGAATATATAAAAATATGTTAATTCTATTTTTGAGGTTGTAGTGTTTTAATATTTCTCAATACTGTTTGGGACATTAAATTATGAATTATTTATTGCCTTGGTGCATACTCCTGGGAGGCTGGGGTGTGGGCGTGGGCAATGAAAAAAGGGGAGCAATAATTAGACCTGTGGCTAGTGTTTTCCTTTTTACCTGAAAACTAAACAACCAACTTTTATAAACCTCACTTAGTTGTGTTTAGAATTTTTAAATCAAAGATTTATGCCTTTAGCTGGAAGTTTTCTGCATTCTGGTAAGATCAATAAATTTCTAAAAACAGCAGATCAAACCTCACCAAGCATTTCACATCTTATCACAAGTTTTCTACAAATTAGTAGTAAATTCCAGTTGTTTTCTCTTTGATATACAACCAAGTCAAACTGGCTGTTTTTCTTTCTGTATTTTCATAGGTCTATTTATTTAATATTCTCCAAAGCTTTTTTGAACCTACTATGTCCACCCATTTGATAGACATTCAGTAGAGAATAATGCCCAAGATACTTCTTCCTGCACCTATCACGATTTATTATAGTAGGTACTCACTATCCATAGGCTAGGGGTCCCTGAAATGGAGACCATGCTTTCCTCACCTCTGTAAACTTGGCTTCACACAAGTGTCAAATTAATACCTATTCCTTGAGGAGTTCAAGAAGAAGAATTTTCAGAAAGTATGGCTGGATAGGCTGAAGATACTTGGGTCCCATCCATTATTTCTTGATAGGCAAATGATTTCCAGGGAATTATCTATCGCCACTCTTCCATCTCAGCATATAAGGTTCCAGGATGATGCTGGATTTCATGCTTGTAGGTAGACGGGTGCAGAGAAAAACCAGGTGGGTGTGAGGAAGTGGGGAGGTGGGGAGGTATATATAAGTGAAGAGTCTCCGGGGAAGAAAAAGCCATTTCTTTTTTTTTTTTTTTTTTGT